>NC_043001.1:40987107-41287107 GCF_006345805.1 Octopus sinensis | reverse complement strand
AACCTTACTTTAAAATCTGTTATTTAGATTAAAAGAAATTCAGATAACGTCTGATACATTTCTACATTTGTCTTTCTTCTTTTCTTGTTTGTGTTTTCTAATAGATTCTATCATCACGAGAAAATTCTCTTGCAGATTGATGAGAACTGACAACATTCAGAAAAGATTTTATTCTTCTCTTTTTCGGCTATCAAGAAAAAGCTGAAGTACTCACCATTTAATAATAATAATAATGTTGATACATGTTATTAACTGTAGAAATGTAACAATTTTGAACAAGATATGAGAAACCTAGAGTAAATAAAA
Organism: Octopus sinensis; assembly: GCF_006345805.1. Classification (NCBI taxonomy): domain Eukaryota; kingdom Metazoa; phylum Mollusca; class Cephalopoda; order Octopoda; family Octopodidae; genus Octopus; species Octopus sinensis. The sequence continues at coordinate 41,286,801 of NC_043001.1, read as the reverse complement.
TGTCTGTAAATATTAAATTTTTGTTGTTTTGTCTTTTTAAATCCAATTTCATTTCCCATCGCACTTTCCTGCATCATTTTTTAACTATCTGCAACTTCTAATAAAGCTAGCAGCATTTGACTTCTTTAAGTAATGAAATGAAGTGTCAGAATATTATAAATACACTTCAAATGTAACTGTTGCTTTCTTAAGCAGTTTTATGAAATACATATTATCGCGTTTGTGCATATGTGTGTATGTTGGGTAGAGGTGAAAAATTTATTTCTCTTTGTATCTATGTTAAGCCCAATTTCTGTGATTTCAGGGTAATTTGATTGCTACTTTTGACAAGTCTATCGTATACAGGCCCACTTGTTGACTCTTGACTTTAATGTAGAAAGAAGGTAATATAAAGTTAATCCAAACAAGAAAGCACAAAGAAACACAACAACGCGAGGACGTGGAACAAATTTAGTATTATTGGACGCTCGGGAAAAAAGGAGGGTTTAACGTTTTGAGCGGAGCTCTTCATCGGAAACATAGGAGAAGGGAAGACAGAGGGAAAAAAATCGCCAACGGTACACACGCGGTCACATTTTGAATGATCGGAAGGAAATGGGTGAAGAAAAGTTCTTTCAAAGACAGGAAAGTGCAAGAGGAGGTATGTGTGTGCGCGAAGGTCTGCGTGTGTGTGTATGTGTGCAATGGTAACACGTGTGTGTGTGTGGTTGTGGCTGTTAATCTTTACGTATTGTAGGGCTTAGTAGTGCAGCATATAACATCGTGTAGTTCTTAGCAGGATTCCAATATTTTCATCAGGTAGCTATTAAGTTATATTTTAAGGCTTACACCTTTAAATAGTCTTTTCCCACATAAGTTGGGTTTTTTTCTTTCATGTCAAGTTGTTAACCAGTACATCCACCTGGCATAGAAAGCAGAACACTATCATGATTCTGCTGCTATCTTGTAATTTCACATCATGAGGTAGTGATATAAACTGTTGTTCCAGCCTTCTTAGACACCTATTGTACCGGGCTTATAAGATGCTGTCACCTCCCTCCAACAAGTCATCCTAACGAGACGTCTGCATTGGCTGGGTCATGGCCCTCCGTTGTCAGCCAGGAGAATTCACCCACAAAGCAATTGCTCCAGCTCCTCTTCAGGGTTGGTGAAAGCGATGTGGTGGACAACGAAACACCTGGCTGATCTGGAACCCAACCTAGGCCCCCATATCTACGGCGCTCACCGCTGGAATAAGGAATGGTTGGAGATCACACAGTCGTTAGCCTCCAATCGCTAGGTCTGGTTGGTGTTTGTGAGAGATGCAGCATTGAGGATGAATGAAGCCAGCTCAACCCACCCTGGGTGAATGCTATCTCAAGACAAGACAAGATGCTGTCTCCTACTCAGCTTAATCTAATAATGGTGTAAATTGTTAGTACTACAAAAGTATGAGTGCTAACAGCTTAGCTATTTATGCACATAAAATGCCATGAACAGAAATAAATAGATCAGAAATAGTATAATTAATATAAATTTTATGAGTTTTTTTCATGACTTTTGTGCCAATGCAACACACCTGACTGCCCATACTTTAAACCACAAAACTAATAATAAAATAACATATAGAGGAATTAGCCACATCAACAACAGTTACACCATACATGTCCAGGTCACAATAATAATCTTCAAGCAAATGCCTATGCAAACCCTCAAAACTTCTAGAAAGGTAAATTCATAAGATCATTAGCCTACTCATTTTTTCCAAATTCCAACATATATTCAGACCTCCACACTACTCCCAAATCTAACACTGAAAATGCATGATGACTTCAACACAAAATCTCCCATGTGCTCCATTTTACTAGCATGTTTTCAACTCCATTCCCTTTTGTCCATTTGCACAAAAAATACTTAACACCACCTTTCAAAACAGCATGAATCACTGACTAGCAAACTACTTGTTTGATCCTTAAACCTATGGCACTCCATTGGTTACAATAATAAAATAATAATAATAATAATAATAATAATAATGAAATTATTGTATACAGTGCTCAGGTGCACCACAACGTGCGTAGAAAGTATATTCAGTAATGTACAAATGTCTGGAAAGCGAACAATCTATGAGTCAGATACATGCTTGTGTGTGTATGGAGGGGAGAAAATCAGGTGTAGTGTTGGCGAATCTCAGGAAACATGGAAGTTTTGAAGGATGCAGTGCTCCGACAACTAACAACTGATGCCGGCAGTTTGTTCCATGCTTCAGCAACTCTCAGTGTGAAAAAATGTTTCCTAAAGTCATGGGAGCTGTGCTGTTTTCTGACTTTGTAAATATGTCCACGGGTGTTAGACGGGTGGAGTTTGAAAAGGTGCTCAGAGTTATTGTTTGTAAGATGGTTAATAATTTTATGGGTGTCTGCCAAGTCAGCTGCCGTTCCAGTTGATCCGATCAATGGAACCGTCTGCTCATGAAATTAACATGCCAGTGGCTGAGCACTTCACAGACACGTGTACCCTTAACGTATTTCTCGGGGAGATTTAGCATGACACAGAGTGTGACAAGGCTAGTCCTTTGATATACAGGTATTACAGAAACAGGGAAAGAATGAGAGAAAGTTGTGGTGAAAGAGTACAGCAGGGTTCGCCACCACCCCCTGCCAGAGCCTCATGGAGCTTTAGGTGTTTTTGCTCAATAAACAATGCCCAGTCTGGGAATCGAAACCGCGAGTCCGCTGCCCTAACCACTAGGCCATTGCACCTCCACATTAAACCTACACAATATACAAGAACAATACAATAACCTGCAATTTCCTGAATGGCATACAAGAATCCATCTTTGCAGCTATTTCTAACTCATACCTACTCAAGATATTCACATCTCTACAAAACATGTCAACAGCCTCATATGCAGAGGACATCACATTTGCATCTTTGCACGATTCTCTAAACATTACAGCACTACACAACTATTGTAAACTTATTTAATCACATAGTAACCTGACTTCATAATAACATAAAGTAGCAGATAGCAAATCCACTATCTCCGTTCTTAACAACAATATCAGAGAACACCTATACAACCAACCATCGTAATCAACAACATAAACATATCTCATGCATACAAGCTGCTACAAAGCAACAACACCAATGACAATACTAAAAGAAATTAAATGAATATAGATCAAAATATATATATATACAAATAAAAAACAACTAAAGCATTTACAAACAAAGAAGTTTTTTGACTAAAAGATCTTTTCGGTTTGAATGGCAGTTTTTTCTAGCAGTGTCAAATGAAATTATCACCCATAATTATGACCCTAGTATCGATCTATTGCATTTCAACCTGTTTTAGGGTTAGGGTTAGCGGTGGGGGGAAGGGTATCTTTTTTTTTCTCCTCAGAAATGTAAATAAACCCAATCTGTTTCTTAAACGAGGGACATATTCATACGGCACAGAATGTTTTCACCTCAATAGACGTCATTGATTAGTTGAAATTGCAGAAATTGAAGAAAAAAAACAACAAATATCTTACAAACTATAGAATTTTCTCAATAAAGTCAAGAGAAAAAGATGTTTTATAAACACATTCTACCAGTATATGAAGTTTAAATGTGTTTAGTTACGTGGAAATTATTTTAAAAAACTGCCGTTCAAACCGAAAAGATCCAAGAAGATTAATAAAGTATCTTTTCATAAATTGTAGTTGAGGTGTATTTCTAGTATTTTCAAACCCTACAAAATTCACATGTAGTAAATAGTAAAGAAAGCAAAATGACACATAAACATACTTAGAACATTCACGAGTAGTACAATGGGCCAACAGAAACAAACAACAATAGTGTTAAAGTAGTACGTGAAATTCGTCACGAACTCTATTAGTCCTATCTGGGCACCAGTTCTCTCCACAATAAACTATGTAATATAACATAAAGTAACATATACCACACTCACAGACTATTTACACAATGAAATTGAAATATTAAGTGCATGTCAACATAAAAAAAACACAGTTTGTTACTGCAGAAAGTTTCATCTATCATAATCCTTGACACGACAAAAACTCTTCTAAACACACAGGCATACAACTATTACAACATTCTAAAAGTAAAAAGAAAAATACAGAAAACGAAAATGATGAAAGAGTCCACTGTTGTTGTCATTGTCAAGTACTGTGAACCTGATGAACAACAAAGGAGCCTTTGTGTTGTCATTCAACCTGCTGGAAATAGCAACCAAACTTTCCTTAAATCACACTGATTATCTTAAAAAAAGAAAGATGTATTGGATACAAAGATGCATTATGTCTGAATGAAAGCTGGGATGGTCAAAGTTGGAATCTCTTTGATCATATGTTTGCTCAAACAAGGCTGATCAGGGTCTTAACAACCAACAGAGTAAAGATTGTTTGCCAACATAACATGGTAGTCCTGGTTTAGGACGAATGTTGCTGTAATTTAACCCCAGGAGACATCGTCTCCAGCTGGCTATACGACACGGTCTGTGTCTTTATATTTTCGAATAAGGGAAATCTAGCACTCCAACTCAGCTCAAAAGAACATCTGTATATTGCAATTTCTAGGTTATTTCCCTTCATCAGCACAGAATAATTGTTCGGCTAGAGGTTTATTCTAGGCACAAGGCCTAAACACATAGAAAACATACACAGATATGCAGGAACAAAAACACATAAAAGGATGAATGCAAAATGAATTAAATTACAAAGAAAATGAGATGGCCATCTCACTCCCACTCCGAGATGAAACTGTGAATTCCTTTTTACTTTAAAACTTTACATTCTAAATAACAATTTCCAGCCTCGCTCTGAGGTGAAACCGCAACTTCCCTTTTTGTTTTCACCTTACAATTTTAAAGGAAACGTTTTAAACAAATATTCATTCAATAGTTACAGGATTTACTTATTTTCCGTTTTTTTTAAACAAAAACTTTAACCAAATGTTTTTCTGTCTTCCACAATCTTTAAAATAAATCACAACTTAGTACTTCATCTTCTCCTTTTCGTCCACATCACCGAGGTGCAAGGTTGAACATCCACCTCCGGGCCCAGTGGATTCACTTTTTCATAATGCCTTTCAATTTTGGAATTTTTAAAACTTTTAGGTGTCCTATTTTATTTAAAAATCTTGCTTCTGTTTGTGTTTTTTGCCTCTGTTTTTCTGTAATTCTTGGCTACCCTGTGATTGTGTGTATGTGTCCGTGTTTTTGTGTGTCTGTGTTTAATTTGACTGTAATTCTGCATGTTTCATCTGTGTGTGTTTTTAGGTTTCCATAATTCTGAGTTATCTCGTTTCTGTTCGTCTGTACTTCTGTGCTTTTGAATGTCTGTGTGTCTGAATGTTTCTGTACCTGTATGTCTTTACTGGTGATCCTACTGGTAAATCTTCCCCATTTCTTGTCATAGGTTGGGTTACTTCTTCCACTGCTTTGTACTTCTTCAATTCCACTATCATTGGTAACTTCCTCCCATCTTTTTTCCTGCTTTCACTTCCACAAAATTCCTTTCTTGTTCTGTTATCTGTTTTTGCTGTTTCTCCACCATTTGCTGCTCTAGGGCATTTCTTTCTCAAGTGCCCTCTTTCACCACATTCATAGTACTTGGGGGGGGGGGGTCTCCCCATCAACATTATTTCCAGCTTTTCTTCATTTGATAGCTCTAAAGTTTCATGTCTTTCATTGATATTTTGGGCTCACTGCCCAAATTATCTAATCCGTAGCCCCACACTTCACTTGATGGGTTTGGCTTATCATGCCCATCTTCATGTTTTCATTTTCCTTCCTTATCACCAAACAAAAAATTGCAGCTATTATCCACTCTGGATCTATTCACGGTGGGATTCTTCCCACCATAATTCTTACAATTCTTTTGTCCAAACAGTTTGGTATTAAAGTTCATTTTTCTCCCTGTATCAGCCTGTTAGAGGTTTTTTCTGCCTCCTCTACTGATATAAAGGTTAACACTATAGACGCACATCTCTTTCCTCTTGTAAAGAATGCTATGCTATCTCCTATAAGTTCTTCCAAAATTTCTTCTATTTCTTCCTGCGGCACATGTTCAATTCTTCTATTTTTATTCAAAATGTTCTAAATATGACTGTCTTCTTTTCTATTTTCACATTTTCCTCCTCTGGCAGGGTCATTTTTATATTTGACCCTTCCTTCTCTACCATACTACTATATTTCTTTATCAGCTCTATTCCACTGTAACATCTGTTTCAGCACACGTGGGTCTAAGGGAACTTGACCTCCAGTAGCTTCTGCATAACTTCTCATTTTTTTCAATTATTCACTACCACCCAACAATGGTGGTTACAAAAAATTCTGCTAGATTTCTAAAAAAACAAAAAAAAATTGTTCGGCTAGAGGTAGCGCTGCCAAATTCCCGTTCAAAATATATCATTTTCAAAGTGACAACTAGTCACTGATCTATAAATTAGAAAATTACTATTTTAAATATCACAACAAGAGATATTCAGCAACAGTACTTTGGAGTAAAGACTGTTTGCCAACATAACATGGCAGTCCTGGTTTAGGACGAATGTTGCTGTAATTTTCTAACAACCACCAGATTCTGAATTTCTTACAAAACTTTTTATTCATATTCCTTAAAATCTTTATTTCGATCTTTTTTATAATTTATAATACCTAAAATTTGAAGGAAAAAATCAACAAAGTAAATATTTCATAAGCTTTATTTCATTTTTGAAATAATATTCATTCATCTTTGTTACCCTCATAGTTTGAATAATATTATCCCTTTTCCACAGTAAAATTAACATTATAAAAATAATATACTTTTCAAATAAGAAATATATTTATTGTAAGTTTTTAATGTCGTTCAATTCATAAAGTTCAAACAAATAATTAAATTTTGAAGTTCTACATTGAACCAAAACAATATTATAACCAAAATTCTTAAGAAGCAAACACACACACTATGATGAAACAAAAGGACATAGAACATCTTTTATTCCATTTCTGAATGGTGTTTTGTCAACATTAATCCCAAGATTTTCAAGACGTTCAGAAGAAAGATGAGCATTATAGGGGCGCTTTGTGCTTGGGTTACTTTTATCATCAGCAACAATATGCGACATGTCCAAACTAAAAATGTCAGCCATTGCAGTCATCATATCATATTTGGTCATGTTATCATTCCCACTCCAGTGGAACACACCAGATATTTTCTCTTGCTGGAAACACTTTTTTTCTGATATTAGCATAATCAGAGAAGCCAAGTCATCACAGTGGGTCGGGTAACGTCGTTCGTAATGAGAAGAGTGCGAAGTAACACCAGAATTCAAAATACTTTTTAGTAAGATTGTTACAGCACTTTCTTCTAAGAATTCCACTTGACCATAAAGAATTGGAACTCTCAAGATAGCAAAGTCTGCAAATGGAAAATAATCATGAAAGTTGACTTTTAAACATAAGCAAAAAAAGATATGTATGGTTATACTTAACCAAAATCTGGCATCTCATGTCTCTCCACGGAGAGACATGAAATGCCAGAATTTTCTTTTGTGGCGTAAAGAGGTGGTAAGAGTACATGAAGTTAGGCACTTGTTTCTGGAAACAGTCCAGGCACAGTAGACGAGTTTGAGTTATTCTGTTTCAAATACCTAATAACCTAACAACAAAAAAGGCCAGCCATTGCCAATCGATAATCGAACCCATCCTAACAAAAATGTTTAGAATGTATAATGGCAGATTTTATATTTACTGTTTCTCTTCACACACATTATTCTTGTGCACATTCTTTTTCAACTGCATGTATGTTAAACTAGATTATTATCTAAGCTTTGGAAAAAGATTACAGTAGATCCTGCTTAATGTATCCAAAATGGGTTGGGATGGAATTTTTACACATAAAATCTCTCGTTTAATAAATCCAAACCATCACTTAGTAAATCCAATTGTTGCTGCTTCTTTCTAAAGTGTCAACAAACAGCAGCAAATGAATGAAGTATTGTTTTTTTCATTCTTAAATACTGACAGGTGGGCCACCACCAGCCACAGCCAGCCAGCTGTCACATGGTACACTCCATCATCCCAAAATAGATCAATAAATATGTAGTAGCTGGTGGTGGCTGCTGGAGCCTACCACACAACCCTGTTATTCAAGTGAAAAAGTAAGTTCCTGGACCCCTCTTGTCAAAATTACTTGCCCTTCTCATTTATTGGATGATGGAGTGTACCACTGACAGCTGGCTGGTTGTGGGCTGCTGGAGCCTACCTGTCAGTATCTAAGAACAAAAAAACACATCAGGCACACACATACAAGTTGTTCAAAATGAAAAGAGAGAGGCAGGACAAATCCGTGGGAGAAAAGATTCAATTGTTAGAATGTTACAAAGCTCTTGGGAAAACAATTCAGCAGGGAAACAGCACAGAGTTTGGAAATTTCAAAAAGTCTGCCTCAGAATTTGCTAAAGAATGAGGATGACCTTCATGCCAAAGAATACAATGGCTGTTCATCAAAGAGAAAGCACCAACGAGAGGGAAAGGACCAACAAATACACTGTGCTCTCTATGACTGGTTTAAATTTATTTGCTCGAGAAATGTTCCCATCAACAGCGTGATCCTAATGCACAAAGCCAATACCATTGCTGAAGCTGCTGGATACAATTTTAAGGCATCCAAAGGTTTGGTTTACCATTGGCAAAAAAGACATGGAATCACTTTTACGGTTCTAAAAGGTAAGCTTTGTAGTTCGCTAGTCCACATTTTTCTCATTAAAGAACACAAACTAAACATTTCATATTTTGCAGGTGTTGCAGTTGAAGCTGATGTCAATGGGGCCCATCAATTTCATGAGATGACCATGCAGCTTCTGTTGAAATTGTATCAGCCACAGGACAACTACAATGCTGATGAAACTGGGATCTACTTTTGTGCATTACCAGGGAATACATATGTCTATGTGAGTTGCAAAACTGTGAGGGGCTTTAAAATGGCAAAGGACTGTGTGACCTTGATGGTGACTTGCAACATGAATGGAGAGAAAGAAGACTTGCTCTTAATCGGAAAGGCTGTTTTGCCAAGATGCTTCAAAAACGTCAACACATTTCTGATTCAGAATGACTTTTCAACCAATGCTTGGATGACAGAAAATATCCATGGAAGATGGCTCAGATCTTGGGATCGTCATTTGCAGGAATCTAGAAGACAAGTGGCGGTCCTACTTGACAATTGCTCTTCTCATAGACGATGATGATGTCAAGAATATCACTTTAAAATGTCTTCTTCCCAACACGTCAGTGTTGTAGCCCTGTGACATGGGGATAATGAAGACCTTGAAAGCCTACCCCAGGCATGAAATGCACGAGATCATTGATGTTATGAAAGACATTAAACATGACATTTCTGCCCAAGAAGTTGCAAAGTGGATCAAGCATAACCTAGAAGAAAGTCTCTAATCAGACAATCAAACATTGTTGGACCAAAGCTGGTTCTGTGTCACCCAAAGAATCAAATGAAGCCATAGATGTTAACGAAGATTTGATCCTGTTTTCACCACCTACAGGATTGACCAAAAGGCAATTCGAGAACTGGTTGTCCATAAATGATGGTGCTATTGTTGCTCCAGAGATCATCACTGAAGAAGAAAAAGTAGATGAGATCATTCGTGACATTCGGCAATCAGAGAAGGAAACCGAAGGAAATGAAGATGGTGATGCTAACATTGATGTTGATGAAAGAGTTTTGGAGCTTCCAACACCAGCTGAAATGAGACACTATCTGTTTTGATTAGAAAGTGACCTTGAAAGTTTTGATTTCAGTGATATGAATTTTTTTAGAACTCTTAAGGAAAAAAATCAATGCAGAGATGCGAACAAAGTGTCCAGCAAAGCAAACAGCACTCGACAAATTTTTCATTCAATGACATTATTTATAATGTTTTTATTCATGTATTCGCATATGTATTTTAATAAATACACATGTTTAAACAATCAGTGAATTTTGTCCCCTCAGTTAATAAACCCCTCATTTAATAAATCCAAAACAGGCGGTCCAAAGATGGATTTGTAAAGTAGGGTCCTGTTTAAGGTTGTTAATCTTAATTCCACTAAAATAACACACATCATCTACATGTCTATAATTGTACACAATCTAGATAAAATAAACTGATTATAAGTAAATATAAACTTCTGATGATGAAATTTTAGCTTATAAACACAATGCATTAATTTAAAAGAACAAAAGTTACCTGAGCTAATGTTCTGTACAGCTTTTTCACCCTGCAGTTTAGAAAGGCCATATTTGTTCAGCGGATTTGGTGCATCAGTAACGTTGTATGGAGGACTGGTGCCATCAAATACATAGTCAGTGCTAATATACAAAAGCCAAGAAGAGGATTCCACTACAGAAAATTTGAAAAAAAATCAGAAAGAAATATAAAATTAAATACATTCTTTTGTTAAGCATTGATTTTATTACAATAGTTCTATATCCTTATGGTTATCATCATATAATAGTTGTTTCTATTGTCATCTTGTCATGATTAGCAATAATGATACAGCAGTGTCTGTTAGCTGGTGAATACTTTTTAGTTAAAATGCATTCAGTGGAAGACTACAAACACACATAGTTCATCTACTTTTAAATAAACGTGTAGGCACAGGCATGGCTGTGTGGTTAGGAAGCTTGGTTTCAGCCCCATTGTATGGCACCTTGGGTAAGTGTCTTCTACTATAGCTTCAGGCCAACCAAAGCCTTGTGATTGACTTTGGTAGGTGAAAGTTTCTGTCATGTGTGTACATGTGTGTGTAAGTGTTTGTGCTTCCTAACAGTGAGGCAGGGGATTCCTCTTCTTCTAAGTAAGGATCTTGAAGGGTGAACTTTCTTTATATAATGGGTGTTGCTCTGCACTGGTGGAGAAACTAAAGTAGCAGCAACTTACAGTTCTGGCTTTCTGCAGTACATGTATGAATGAATGTTTTCATTGTTCCCATAAAATACTTCATGTGGTGAAATCCAAACTAAATGGGAGACCTCGTTATGCAAATACAGAATTCAGACAAGAAATCACATGTCTTGCTGAGAGCCCCTCAACCTCTAGTCAATGACTGTATTCATAAATGATGTCCAGCATGCAACCACTTGATATGAAAAGCTCTAAGAAATCCAGAGCAGCCTAAGATCACCGAGTAGAAGGAAGTATGGGTAAGATTAGTAAGTTCACATTGGATTGGAGTAGGACTTGAAACTTGAATACAAGCCCCAAAAGTCTCTCCTACCATCTTAGCAATCCCTGATAATTAAATGTGAATCTATATAAACCATATCATCTTTATGATACCCCAGTGTGCATGGTGAACAATATTGATGACATACTTTTGTAGTATTGGCATCTTCATCAAACAATGGTCATGAAGAATGATGCAACCTGAAACAGTTTGTCTTTAAATAGAGCAAAACTGGAAAAATTTTGAACTTGCCACTTGCATGAGCTTCAGTAGTTAAGTCTTGCTGTGTTGCCATTCTAACAAACTTCTAAAGACAATGTCTTGAGGAACTGCATTCTTTGCTGTGTTATTCTTCAAAGTTTGATGATGGGAATGTTGACTGACATTGTCTGCCAGATTCTTATCATTTTTTACCAGAATGATACAGTAAACCGCACTCATTTGGTACAAGGCAAACTGTCCAACATTCTATGTCATGGCTGGCCTCTGGCTTTTGATCATGCCTAGAAGTAGCTTGTGGTGACATGATGGTAAACTTTGACCAGAACAAGATGAAAATACTTGACAGCATGCACAACAATCAGTATTTATTTTCAGTTTGGGAGTAGTATTGTTCCATCCCTGTCAACACTCAGGTTATGTAACCAATGATCTTACCTTTTTGCATCAACAATGGCATGTTTTCTTCATGAAGATGAAATAGACTCTCAAACTTGTTTTAGTTAGTATTTCCTTAAGTTTGTCAATAACCAGCTGCTACACCTCAGAGCATCTTCTAGAGGATGTTCTGTCTTGTGAGGTCTCAGAGGGGGACACATGTGGCTCCAAAGTGGGGATGAAATCTAGAGACATATTGAGCCATACCCCTAATTGAGCAGATTACTCCAAAGGTTTTTTGTAGTCTACATCTAACGATGATCTGCAATTTTTAAGGATCAAATGAGACTCCCTTCTCACTGAAGACATGACCACAGAAAGTGAGCTTCTTGACAGCAATCAGGCATTTTTCATTGGATTTCATTGAGAATCCTAGAAACATTCCAAGGTTGCCTTCAAGCTTGCTTCATGTATAACCTGATTCTTCTCATGAATATTCTTGACAGAAGAAACCCGCAACTGCTTTTCAGAAAGATCTTGGATGCTACTGTAACACCAAATAGCTGCCCTTTATATAGATACAGCCCTCAGTGCAAGGTATACTTTGTTATGTACTGACATGATTCTGCCAGTTCAAGCTAATGATATGTATTTAACAGGTTCAACCTGCTTATGTCTGTAGATGAGTTGAGGTCAGCAATGAAACATTAACTGGCATGGAATGTTTCTCCCTCTGATAATCTCATTCACATTTCACAAACTCTTACTCCTTATTTTCTTGGGGACCATTACCATCACAGGACTCACCAAGAGTGTGGGACCCATAATCTTTTCAATGTCATCTAGCTGTTCTAATTATGCACTTTCTGTTTCCACATCTTTCCAAAACATGGAAATATGTAATTCGACCATGATCACAGAAATTTTACCTATCTTACTTACTGAAAGGTGATTGGTCAGGCTTTACGGAAAGATGAAAAGGCAAAATGAACAATGTGAAATGTTGTTTGTACAGGACCGTCTTTGTATAGAACGTCCATGTTTAAAAAATTCACAAACTGAGAGTGGTTGTGTAGATCCATATGCATAAGTGAAAGCTGAATGTTTCCACATGCTGGGTTTATCATGCATAGAGTAAAAAGATAAAGACCCCTTTTGGTCATGAATAACCATGGGATTGCACCTAGAAAGTTACTCTCTCAGGTACAAGTCCAAGCAAGTTTGTTTATGGGAGACCAGCAGTCGCTCATGCATACCAACCTATGCCACTCTCTATGCCACTGATGTTATCCAAAGGAAAGGCAAAGACCACTACAGCTTGGCACCAGTGATGCTGCAACTCATTTCTACAGCTGAGTGAACTGGAGCAACGAGAAATAAAGTGTCTTGCTCAAGAACACAATGCACAGCCCGCTCCATTAATCGAACTCACTACCACATTATCGTGAGATCAATGCTTGGATGCCATAATTATTCTCTATTACTGATGTTGGCATCAGAATCAACTAAGAATGTTACCATAGTGCCATTGCTGCAAATAATAACAGTTGGGGTTTTTGATATGTGTATATGCATGTTCTTGATTGTAAAGACGGATTTGTTACTGGATGGAAATGTCATTTCATTCTCAGGCTCAGGAATACGAGGAAAAAAATCTGAACTGACAAACATTAGCAAAACAGTTCATTTTATGGCAGTTTCTGCATTTTTTACCTCTTAGCTAGACAGGAAGCATGGAATTATGAGCCACCATAGAAGTGGCAAACAACTAAATCATTGACCTACAGGGAGTACTGGAGCCACATCGAGACAATGTTACAGGACATCATGAAAGCTGACAACTAATAACAAGAACTTGCTTCATAGAATAATTGTTTTTTAGGGCTTTGTGTCTGATACTTGTGGAAGAACAGCCTATCAAAACTTATGCCAAAATTTCTCTGCTCACATTGTTAATCTTACATGTTGCAGATAAACATAAGTAACTTCGTACATGACAGATTACTGAAACTCACAGGCAGTTTTCTTTTATTTATAAACTAGATGTCATTTTGTGCATGAATGAACGTACTTCTACAAAAATTATAACTATGCTATACTACAGATGCTAGTTTACATATGAAGGAAAGATGCATATAAATGTGTGTAGAAATACTACAAAATAACCTACAACTCATTATCAAAATGAGACAAAGCACTAAAATTTGTCATTTCAACTGAAAATTGACAAAGGAAAGTAAGATATATTTATAAATTTTGCATTTTCCAATAACCAAGACTTATCACATGAAAATAACTTTCTTCAACTTGCAGCTTCTGTTGTTTATCTTATTTGAATTTGTTGCACTAATACCAAAGTTAACCATTTCTTTTTTTAATTTGTAAGCTTCAAACCAAAATAAATTAACTGTCAATACCTGCAGCCTTACACAATGCTATTGTGGCTTCAACATTCAGTTTATAAGAAGCTTCTTCATTATTTTCTACAATATCAGGTCGTCTCTCAGCAGCACAGTGAATAATAACATCAGGCTGGAATAAGAATATTCAAGAATTCTGATTTCATAATAAATCAATATTGTTATAAATTTAGCAATATAAAAAAAAATAAATTATTTATATTATGTTTTTATGCTCCCTATCATATCAGTTACGTGTAATTAGCTAGTGGTTTTAGGTATTAATTCAAACAGTAACAGAGTTTTGAAAAATCAATAGAAATCTGAGAGCTACCTACAGATAAACTCTACAGTTTAAGGAATTCATTTCTATATTAAGGTGTAACAGTTATATTATGCAATAAACACTAATACTAATGATAATAACAGAAAGAATAACGAAGATAGTAAACAATATAGGTTTGCAGACATTGGCTCTTAAAGGTAAATACATTTCATCAGAGGGAATCTGTGGAAGGGGTAGATCCAGGATGACATGGAACAAAGTGGTGAGAAAGGATCTTCAGACGCTGGGCCTCACTGAAGAAATGATAAGGGAAGGGAGATGTGGTGATTTACTGTACTTGAGAAGACATGTCAAGCTAAGTACAATCAAGGCCATCCACACATACATACAGGCATGTCCTTTATAGATGCCAGTGCCACATGAAGTGTACTTATACTGGTGCTGTGTAAACACACCCATTTCAGCACCACATACAAAAGCACCCAGCACATTCTGTAAAGTGGTTGGTGTTAGGGAGGGCATCCAACCATAGAAACCATGCCACAACAGACAACTGGAGTATGGACAGCTCCTGTCAAACCATTCAACCCATGCCAATATAGAAAACAGATGTTAAATGATGATGATGATGATCACAGGTCATTATTACAAACAATGTTGCAGTCCCTACAATAAACAACTGTGCTAAGGTCCCCTTTACAAACAACAATGTTCAGTTCCTACTATGAATGGCAGTGTTGAAACCCATGCAACAAACAACAATGTAAACTCTCCACTACAATCAGAAATGCTGAAGCCTCCACAACAAACAACAGTGTAAAGTGTCCACTATGAACAGCAATGATGTCTACATTGCAAACAACAAAGTCTCTACTTTAGGATAAGGGAGCCTCTAATTTGCTGCTCAGCCTGCAGGGAATAGCAGCTAAGTATCTTCAAATTACACCCTATCACCATCAATATTTAACTCCTGTTTTCCATGCTGGCATGGGTTGGAAGGCTTGACAGGAACTGGCATGGTCAGGGGCAGTACCAGATACCATAGTCTGTTATGGCTTGGTTTCTACGGCTGGATGCCCTTCCTAATGCCAACCACTTTACAGAATGTACTGGTGCTTTTTATGTGGCACTATCAATTCTGTTGTGGGGAGGCAAATCTTCTCAAGTATGGCAATGTGTCACATATCTCAACCCTCTGTCATTTCCTTTGTAAGGTTCAGCATCTTGAGATCAACCTTTAATACTTCATCTCATGTCTTCCTGGGTCTCCCTCTTCTCCAACTTCCCTCCACTGTAAGTGATTGGCACTTCTTTATGCAACTGTCCACATCCATCCACATCACATGACTACCAGCACGGTCTCTCTTGCACACTGCATATAATTTCACTTATGCCCGACCTCTCTCTCAATATATCAATGCTCTGTTGCACATGCACAAACATCAGCATCCAGCAGAGCATACCAACCTCGTACCTCTCCAGCCTTTGCATATCCTCCACATTCAGGGCCCATATTTCACTACCATGCAGCATTGCAGTTCGTACACACACATCATACAATCTTCCCTTCACACGGAGAGACCTTTGGTTGCCAACAGAGGTAAAATCACTCTGAACTTCCTCCATCCTATTTTTATTCTAGCAATTATAATTTCTGTATAGCCTCCACCTCTTAATTAGGTCACCTAGGTAGCAAAAATTATCTACAACTTCCAAAAAGTCAACAGGACATTTAAAGAAATCACTTTCCCATGTATCTGTTATCATTACAGCTCCCATACATCTTCCACAGACAAACACTACTTTCTCTGTTAACCTTCCTATGATTCCACTGCAATCTGTCCATAGCTTGCACTGAGTACACTGAATGGAATTTCTGCCCACACTTTTCCTTCATATCAAACAGGACCATTTACCAGAAGGGTGAAGGGTCCTGTCCAATTTCCTGTTTACTAAGTACTTGGTCATTTCTAAGTTTACTTTAAGACCCTTTAATTCCAGGTTTTGTTTCAACACCTGGAATTTCTTTTCTAGTTTTCTTACAGATTCTGCTATGAGGGCATGATCATCAGCATGGGCCTCCAGTTCTAAATTCCTCCATTATGGCCTGAAGGATGATGCTGAATAGGAGGGGGGCTGGTAGACACCTAACTATCAACTAAATTCATCACTGTCCTCTTACCTTACTAACAGCACCTCTTCAAATGGCCTGTACTGCTTCCACAAGCTATTTATCTATCCCTAGTTTTCTCAGAGATCACCATATCACAGAGCAAGGAACTCTGTCAGAGGCTTTCTCTAGATTAACAAATGTCAAGTACAACAGCTTGTTCTAAGTTAAATACTTTTCTTGCAGTTGCATGACTATAAAAATATCTGGTCATTAAGAATGACATGTCCAATTTTCTTACGCACCAAGTTTGACAGTCGTTAACTCTAATGTTTTATCCTGACAATTCTTTGTCTTAAACATTAAAGAGTTACATCACTATACAAAATGCAATTCATTGTGTCTGATTATATTGTGAGTTTTCTCTTGTAAATCAATTTTTCTGAACCCATGGATAGATAAAAAATTTATGTTGTTTATGAATATGAGTTCCGTCGTGGAACCAATTCATCCCAGACTAAGGTGGATAATGATGAGCTGGAAACTGTAGTGGAAGAGGATACATTTCAAACTACATGTGAGTTAGCAGTAAGGTTTGATGTTTCGATTACAACTGTATTGGACCATCTGAAACAAATCAGCATGGTAAAGAAGTTGGACAAACTGAATGAGCATCAAATGACATGTCATCTTGAAACTTGCTGTTCCTTGCAGTCACGGCATAAAAGCGAACCATTTTTGCATTGTATTGTTACATGTGATAAAAAATGGATTCTTTTCAACAATAGCAAGCATTCTGCATGGTGGTTGGATAGAGATGAAGTGCCAAAACACAACCCAAAACAGAATATTCACCAAAAAAAGCTGATAGTGTCTGTTTGGTGGTCAAGTGCTGGTATCATCCATTACAGCTTCATGAGACCTGATAAGTCAATTACAGCAGATGTATACATCAACCAATTGGATGAAATAATGAGCGAACTTGCAATTAAACAACCAAGATTGGTTAATAGAGACAGGCCAATTTTCTTGCAAGACAATGCTCAACCACATGTTGCACAAAGAACACTACTCAAATTACAAGAACTGAACTTGAAAGTACTCTGTCATTCACCATATTAACCAGACCTTGCACCAACTGACTATCATGTTTTCCAGGCATTAGACAACTTTTTAGAAGGAAAAAAACTTCAAATCTGAAGAAGATGCCATAACAGCCTTTCATGATTTCATCACCTCTTGCTCTCCAGAATTCTTCGCTGCCAGCATAAATGAGCTACTGATAAAATGGCAAAATTGTGTTGATAATTTAGGTGCATACTTTGATTAACTGCATTGCTTTTTGTTGAGATAAAGTAAAATAAACTTTTAGTTCAAAATCAGACATTTCATTCTTAATGACTGGATAGCATCCGTGGTGCTTCTCTTTTGTTCTTATCTAGTTTAATTTTGTTCCTAATTAATTGGGCTATAACTCTCCATGCAACTTTCATCACCCACTCCAACAATTTGATGCCCCTTTAATTACTTCTGTCTAAGGCATCTCCCTTGTCTTTGTAGCAACTGTTTATGATCCTAATTCCTCTTGGTTGTTATAACCGCAATAATTCAACCATTGCATCCTCTGGTTTTGTTTAGGAACCTATCATATTCCCAGAATTTGGAACCAAATCCTTTATTAAATCCATGAGGGTAGGTTATTCACATTACATTGTCTATACTGGGAATGTTCTCCCTCTTAGTTATTTTACTCCTTGTATTGCTACTAATTTATTATGCTTTAACCAGAATGTGTATAACATGACTGACCCAGTGATTGAACTCACACTACTAGCTGAACTATTACACTTAATACTTAATCCATGCTTTTATTTATAATTCCATCGTCCAATAGACTTAATAATGGTTTTGGTATTAAATCCTAAGGTCATTACTGAATATGACAGGTATCAGAAGGACAGAGGGTATAATAGACAAAACATTGTGATTATAGCAACCAACAGACAAAATTCACATTCTGTTGTCTTACAAAACAAAAAACAAGATGGTTTTGGCTGAACTACTTTCAGAGATTGACCTAGAACTAAACAACAGGACCATTAGTGTTTAGAGCTCTCTAGCAAATTAGTACTTATTATAGTAACTCAAATTTTAGCATACAATATCATATCTTTCTCTCATCTAATCCAAGAAATAGGAAATAATAATAATAATAATAATGATAATAATAATGATAATACTTTCTAAGATGAAAAAAAATGAAGAAAAATCTAAAGAAAATTGCTTACTTTGAACTTTGATACTGTTTTAAATACCTCTTTTTCATCTGTCAAATCTAATTTATGAAGTGACTGAGTGGCCCGCTTAAAAGCTGTACCATATACATTCCACTTCTCTGGTTCAGACTGAAATTTTTTTATCACAGCTCTGCCTAGCAAGCCAGAAGCTCCAGTAATCAATACACGTTTCATAGTTTCTTCAAGATGAATTGTAAGATAAACCAGAAAACTTTAGGGAAAACTTAGATCTCAATATTTCAACAATAGCCTAAAAACAAAAAAATACTTTAGTGATTATTATAAATAGAAATTTTTAATAAATGGCTTTGTCAAGCTTAACTTGCAAATAAATCACTATATTTGGCATGTGAATATATTTAAATAATTTAGCATACTTAATGACAACTTAAAATTGTAGTAACATATAATCACAAGAATTGTTTGTATTTAGAGTAGTCTAAATTCATAAATATAACATACAGACACTGAAAAAATTATTTAGAATCACAAGGGCAGCGAGCTGGCAGAATCAGTAGTAAGGCGGCGAGCTGGCAGAAATGTTAGCACACCGGGCAAAGTGCTTAGCGGTATTTCGTCTGCCGCTACGTTCTGAGTTCAAATTCCACCAAATTTCAGGGTCGATTAAATAAGTACCAGTTACACACTGGGGTCAATATAATCAACTTAATCCATTTGTCTGTCCTTGTTTGTCCTCTCTGTGTTTAGCCCCTTGTGGGTAGTAAAGAAATAGGTATTTTATCTGCCATTATGTTTTGAGTTCAAATTCCACTGAGGTCGACTTTGCCTTTCATCTTTTCAGGGTCAATAAATTAAGTACCAGTAATGCACTGGAATCGATGTAATCGACTTAATACCTTTGTCTGTCCTTGTCCTCTCTATGTTTAGCCCTTTGTGGGCAATAAAGAAATAAGAATCAGTAGCATGCCAAGCTAAATGCTTAGCAGTATTTCATGTCTTTACATTCTGAATTCAAATTCAACTACCTTTCAACTTTTGGGGGTCAATAAATAATTACCGGTTGACCACAGGGTTCAATGTAACCAACTTATACCCTCTCCTGAACTTGCTGGTTTTGTGCCAAAATTTGAAACTAATATTTAGAATTACTGCATCCAGTTAACATTAGGAAAGATACCCAGCCATAGTTACCATGCCAACACTGACATTGGAGCTCAACACAGCCCTGCAACATATCAGACAAACCATCCAACTGATGCCAGCAAGAAAAATTGCCGTTAAATGATAATAATGATGATGATGATGATGATGGTGATGATGATGAGGATTGCTATAGTTTACAAATATCAAAATATTTAATAAGTTTTAATGTGATTTTTAAAAAAATGAGAATAAATTGCTTGGCAGGAAACTTAGCTTTGGGTGTGTGACATGTTCAGGCAGGGACAAGGTGGCAAGCTGGCAGAATTGTTAGCATGCCAAACAAAATGTTTAATGGCATTTCATCTGTCTTTGTATTCTGAGTCCAAACACCACTGAGGTCAACTTTGCCTTTCATCCTTTTGTGGTTGATAAAATAAGCACCAGAAGAACACTGGTGTCCGATTTAATCAATTTCCCCCTTCCCCCAAACCTGCTGATCTTGTACCAAAATTTAAAACCAATATTTTGGAGCAGGAATCATTATGATAAAAACAATTTGGAGGGTATGTTGAATAGTCACCTTCCCAACCTTTACTGTTTCTTTTCTTTTTCAAAAATTTTTGGGGGGATTCCTATGTGCTCTACAACAGAGATTATGATTTTATCAAATAAAAAGAAAATATCTTTTCAAAATTTAATTGTGAGGTTGTGAAGTAGTGCAAAAGTAACAGTTTAAAAAAGACCAAAGCAAACTCTCTCAAGGAAAGAGCATCCCTTCCACTCTAAGATGGGTTAGTGAGTATTGAAAAGATGAATTGTTGTATTTAAAAAATTGAAATGATTTCAAAATGTTAAAACTTGTCCAATAAACATGATGAAAAAAGCAGAAGTATATAGATGCAAACGATATTTTTGTCTTCCCACTAATAAAGGGGAGATTTAATGTTTCTGCGTGAGCTGGTAAGAGAGAGCAAGAATAAATGCGCATATGCATTCCTTATTACTCACAGACAGATGTTATTTCAGAATCGCGAATTTTTCTTTTTGTGTATATGGGACTATATCGCCCAATATTTTCTTTCATTGTATAAGGCGTTAGAAGTGTGCGGGTTGAAGGAGATTTGGCTGTTATTTCTAGCATGTTGAGCCACTATACTGAACCCTTCATCATTATAAACTACGGGATCAGTTGGTATCCACGCACGCGCAAATGAATGGACAAGTTTTAAAGCAACCTGATGATTGGTTCTGAGATGGGTGTGGATATTTCGAAAGCCTTTTACTTAATTGTTTCGCTTTAAATTGTTCAGTCTATTTTTACACATTTCCAGTTTCATTTTTCTTTGATTTTCACCTACACATTTTTGTTACTAAAACAAAAGACCACTGAAATCCTTAGAAAAAAAAAAAAAGAAAAAAAAGACAGGGAAGTGAGGTGTCTATTCGACAAACCCACCAAAAATCCAAGATAAAACTTTCTCATATATTTGATTCGGGTTTCTACTGAAACCGACACGTGTAAAAGGCTTGAAAATGAAATATAATGATAGCGGGTTGTTAGTCAAGGAAGGAATTCGTTCGATAATATACTCCTTACAAATACCTCTCTAAAAAAAAAAAAGGATCAGGTTACGCTCAGAGTTGACCTGGTGCTAAACAACAACATACTATTTTTTTTTTGTTTTTTGGCCGGGTCTAACGCTTTAGTTTAACCCTATTTTCAAATGTCAAAAAACTTAACTTGCGTGCACAAAACCCGCCTTAGGTAAAGTTAAATAGTGGAAAGTATTTTAATTTTGCTAACCCATCCTTTTTTTTTTTATTATTATTATAATAAACTATTTCTTACATTGAAAACAGGTCACAAATTTAAAAAAGAAAAACATGATCAATAGAATCGACCCGAAATTGACTTCATCAAGGTGAAAGTCTACACAGACAATATTTAAACTGAGTGAATGTGAACAAGCTAGATATGGCGGTACTACTAGTCATTTACCTTAAGATCCTATCGTTTAGGCATTGCATTTAGGTCACAAATTTATTCATTCGAGCCTTGTATTGACTGGTACTGATTTTGGTATATCTGAACAAGTGTGCCTCCCAAAATTTGTTTCTTCTTACCTTCCAGAGAAATGGATACTTTTTGATGAAATTTTCTACAAAAACGCTTCAGATGGTGCAGAACTCAATTATATAGGAATCTTAACATTTTTCCGAGGCCGGAGAGAGAGTTTAAGAAAATTCACAAAAGTCGGCTTTGTTTCCTCATAATGGGTATTTATTTGGTAATGAAATTTTCTACAAATACCTCAGATGATGTAGATTAGGATTATATCGGAATTTAATATGAAAAAAAAAATATTGGTGAACTTGCGCACACCACACACCACAAATATCAACAAAATGAAACTGGGAATTGCGAAAACGTAGTGCGTCAGTTAGTACATGTATGCTCGTTTTTTTTTTCTACATTAAATTCCGATATACCCATATTCTGAAGCGTCTGAAAGGTAT
This sequence comes from Octopus sinensis, assembly GCF_006345805.1. Classification (NCBI taxonomy): domain Eukaryota; kingdom Metazoa; phylum Mollusca; class Cephalopoda; order Octopoda; family Octopodidae; genus Octopus; species Octopus sinensis. The sequence goes on along the minus strand of NC_043001.1, from coordinate 41,264,300 downwards.
TTCTTTAAAAATATTCATTTTTCTGAAAGTTATGAGGAAACAAAGCCAACTCGTATGAATATTTCTGAAACTCCTCTCAAGGAAAAAAAACTTTTCGCCACGTATTACGATATAATTGGAATCTACACCATCTAAAGCGTGTCTGTAGAAAATTTCATTGAAAACATACCCGTTTTTCTGAAAGTTACGCGGAAACAAATTCAGGAAGTGGGACATACTTGTGTACATATGCCCTTATTTTATCACTCAGAGTTGCCAAAAAAGTACGTAAATAATGACCTCTAGTACAAAACGGAAGGTTCCCTCCTTGGCTCATTTATACCATGCATGTTGAATCCCCAAATATCAACAAAAATTCTAAATCGTGTTTTATATTTATAAAATATAGCTACCATATAACGACAATTAACTCAGTTTAATTATTCCTAGTTGTCACTTACGTAAAATGATTTCTAAATTGGATCCATGTAGCACGTTATTTCTATGTGACAGGTAAAATACCGGGAATATCCAGAGTTCATATCCTCAGTATTTTATTTTATCCAGCCTGGGAAATAGAAACACGAAGTACCAAGGTCGATGCCTTAAATGCATCCTAGATAAGAGAAGACAAGGATTAGTTTCATTCTTTCACTTTTTAATTATAAAAATGACTGAATTGAATTTACAACTAGATTTCTCGTACTTATTGAAACTGAATTGATCCAGGGAATGTATAGGGGAAATGCATTAACGTCATATATAGAAAACTGTCTAGAATAAGAGATAAGGCTATGAGGTAAATTAAACTCGAAAGAGAACGTAATTTATAATTGGAGAATGTAAACGTGGACATTAAGTTTCTTGGAAGCATAAAGAGAAACTATTTCGCATCGTTCTTCTTACTTTGAAATATAAACTTCTTTACAAGAGGTTTCAATTTTTTTTTAAATATTACTAAAAATTACCTTTTATATCAAAATTTAGCGGAAATAAATTCACATGTTCGAAGTAATTTTTTACAAATAAACTGTCAATCAGGTCCTTAATTGCTATAAATAACGACTTCGTTTAATTTACTAGGAGCAGATAAAAATGGGAATTATCTCCCTTTAGTTTAAAAAACAAAAACAAAAACATTTGAGAACAAGGTGTTCTATTAAAAAAAAAATCCCAATGCAATAAATTTTAAGCAGTTTCGAACATCGTCATTATTATAATAAAAGGGAAACAAAAGGAAAATTTTATTTTTGGTGGAAGAAGTAGGGTTGCTGTGAACAGTAACCCATGGAAGAAAAGTATTAACTTTGTCACACGCAGACGTTTGCCTGATAGAAAACCGAAAGCGTTTCTTCGTCGTAAGAACTCAATGAAAGTGAAAGAATAAACGTTTTCGGAAGTTATCACGGTAACTACTAGCAAGAGTGCATTTTGCACCAAAATCCAAAATGAGTTTCTCTCATGGTAACAACTGCAGTATAGTTTGTTATAATACTGCTCTGCAACCGGCATGCCACGAGACGATTCTAAGTGTGCCGCAATGTAACTTGAATATTTCTTCCCCAATACTTTTAGTTATATTTTTAGTTCAAATGTGCCGCCGAATTTTGAAAGGAATATAAGTGTACCACAAGTGAAAAAAGGTTGCGGAATGCTGTCGCTCACGTTCAAGTGGGGACAGATGTTATAAGAAGTGCTTTCAAGGTCAAAAAGTGAAAGTGTTTGCGTGGGTGAATGTATTTTCAAAGGCGGAAATTTAAAATCCTGCACTTGTATGAGTCAAAGGTCAAGATCATTAAATAGGAGATATGTCCCACATAAACTGGACATTTGGTAACCTTAATCTAGCTGGCTCTGTATTGTTTGTCCATTGTTTTACTCTTTCGTTCCAAAAGTTACATATTCTTTGATGATTCTTCATATCAACCTTTTAAAATTTGTAGGACGAAACCTGCAAAATTGAATAGATGAAATGCTCCCATGCACACAAACATTAAAGTTTTCGCTCTTCGCTCGTATGTATGTACACTTTCCATTTGGTGGGGAAGGTGGAAAGAGAGAGCCGCAACTGTCTAATAAATTTACAAGAAAGCGGGTGAAAGTGGTGAGTATGGCTCAATCGATTGGGTCTTTTCTCGGTATGCGTAGGTTAGTGAACGACTGATGGAAGAAGGCATTTATGCTTGACTGTCAGGGTGTTCTAGGATCTGTGAAGTTCTTTGATTGACACTTAGTGGCGGTCGTTTTCGAGAACACTATGGAATTTTTCATACTGTGTAGATTTTAACTTCTTTGTCACTCATTTGGGTTTATTGTAACATCACCACCACCACCATTTAGTAACCAGTCCATGCTGTGCCCTCTCGCCTATTGTCTTAATAGTAAATAAAGAAAAACATTATAGTTATCGTCATCGTTATAATTCGTGTGGCAGAATAAAAAATAAAAATGGCCAGCGAACAGGTCGGTCGGAATTAAGGGACGATGGTCAAAATTCATGCTGCAGTAGGGGTAGAAGCGAGTAATTTACTTAACGAAATTCTAAGAGGTTGTCAGCGATGAGATCATTTAAACACGACAGCAAGCTGTCAGTACTGAAAACATTTAAGATATTAGGAGTGGAATAGAGAGGGAGAAGAAAGAGAAAAGTGTTCTTAGCTTTGCGTCTCGGTCATCGTGTGGCAGAATAAAAAATAAAAATGGCCAGCGAACAGGTCGGTCGGAATTAAGGGACGATGGTCAAAATTCATGCTGCAGTGGGGGTAGAAGCGAGTAATTTACTTAACGAAATTCTAAGAGGTTGTCAGCGATATTGGGTATACACCTACACAAGTGTCCACCCTTGACTTCGTTTTCTCATAACTTCCAGAAAGGTATATACTTTTTAAAGAATTACTTTTTACGACTTTGCTTCAGATGGCGTAGATTCTGATTATATCGGAATTTGGCGTGAAAAATGTTCCCGGTGGAGCGAACAGGAGTTTCTGAGAATTCACAAAAGTTGGCTTTATTTCCTCATAATTTTCAGAAAAATTAGTATTTTAATTAGTAAGCCAACGGAAGAATTTAGTATACCAAGCTATAGTTGAAACTGAAGGTAAACACATTTTCTACGTTGGTTCGACGAAAATCCGTTTGGCCAACCACGAATATTCTTTTATGAAGTACCTACTCAGCTAATCACCAGGAGCGCCTTTGGATTTAACCATCCCTTAGAGGTTTTAAACACCTCTAACTTATACATACATAACTTATATATATATATATCATCATTTAACGTCCGTTTTCCGTGCTAGCATGGGACGGACGTTCGACCGGCGTCCGGGAAGCCAGAAGGCTACACCAGGCTCCAGTCTGATCTGGCAGTATTTCTACAGCTGGATGCCCTTCCTAACGCCAACCACTCCGTGAGTGTAGTGGGTGATTTTTACATGCCACCGGCACAGAAGCCAGTCAAGGCGGCGCTGGCATCAGCCACGTTCGGATGGTGCTTTTAACGTGCCACCGGCACAGGTATCACAACAACAATTTTCATTTGATATTTATTTTGATGTTGATGTACTTGACTCAATAGGTCTCCTCAAGCACATCAGGTCACCCTACGATCCAAGGTAAGCACAGCAGGTCACCCTACGATCCAAGGTAAGCACAGCAGGTCACCCTACGATCCAAGGTAAGCACAGCAGGTCACCCTACGATCCAAGGTAAGCACAGCAGGTCACCCTACGATCCAAGGTAAGCACAGCAATTCGTTCTGCAAATCAAGGTACTTTGGATGGGCTGGGGCTATGCGAAACTGGTGCAGGAAACAGCCATGAACTCATATTATTTGTCGGGCTTTGCAGTCACAGCATATCTTCAGAGATCTCGGTCTTTCATCATTGCCTCTGTGAGGCCCAACGTTCAAAGGTCATGCTTGACCACTTCATCCATTGTCTTCCTGGGTCTACCTCTCCCCCGGATACCTTCAACTGTTTGGGAGTGGCACTTCTTCACACATCTCTCCTCATCCATCCGTAGTACATGACCATAGCAGTGCAAACGTCTCTCTTCCACACCACATCCGATGCTTCTTATGTCCAGCATTACTCTCAGGGCGCTTACACTCTGTCGTGTGTGCACAGTGACACTACACATCCAGCGGATCGTGCTTGTTTCATTTCTTTCAAGCCTACGCATGTCCTCTGCAGTCACAGCCCATGTTTCACTACCGTGAAGCATGGCAGTTCGCACACATGCGTCGTACAATCTACCTTTCACTCTGAGCGAGACCCCCTTTGTCACCAGTAAGGGTAGAAGCTTTCTAAACTTTGCCCAGGAAGTTTAGAAATAGCAGCCAAAGAACCTTAGCTATTTCCTCTACTTTAAAATGAGACTCCCGGACAAAAACGAAGTACTCGAAAACAACCCACGCAAACAGAGAGGTAAACTAACGAAAATCAATCGGTATATGATTACCCATGGACGCGTTTCGGAATTAGATCGGTATAAAGAATGTAGAATTTATACTTTACCCAAACATTTTCCTCTTCAGCATGGAACTTCACAATATTAAATCCGAAAGCACTGGAAGAATTGAATATACCTCTCCAACTAACAGTATCAGACAGATCATATTCAACGTGCAGTACCGCTGAATTCCAAATATGTGATAGCACTTGATCGCGTACATATTTAATCCTAGCACTCTCAAATTTATATTTGAAATGCTGCACTGAAGAGGTGAAATAAGTAAATACTTATAACTTTACTTTAATCCCGAAACGCGTATGTAGCTAATCTGAGTCATGTGGGTTCGTTACTTTTTCTTTTTGCCTGCCCATCCACGGGTGTCGTCAAGTAAAAATACTACAGAAAAAATCTGTAGCTTATTATCGGGGAGAAAATTATATTATCAATAATAACAAAGGGTAAAATTAATTAACTCGTAATCAATAATTTCACCAAGTAGAATTCGGCATAAAAAGGTGTTATTATTGATATATATATATATATATATATATGATTTCCCGGAAAATCCATTGTTATCCTTACCACCGCCTATTTCTGCTTTCACCCCTATTTTGGTGTTTAGTAGGGGTGAATAGGGACACCATAATTAATAATTTTACCAAGTAGATCGGTACGTTAAAATAACCTTTTTAGGTAAAATTATACAAATATTCTATAATTATAAATATAATTATAATTAGGAGTCAGCTAATTGCTTCACCACGCACCGAATTTAGAAATAGGAGTTAAAATTCCTTTTCTGCTACCATTAAGATCTTTTTTTAAATTGGCAAAAAGAAAAAATAACGAACCCACATGACTCAGATTAGCTATATACGCGTTTCGGGATTAAGTAAAGTTATAAGTATTTACTTATTTCACCTCTTCAGTGCAGAATTTCAAATATAAATTGAGAGTGCTAGGATTAAATATGTACGCGATCAAGTGCTATCACATTATGTTTATAATTATACAATATATATATATATATATATATATATATATATATATATGTATACCAGAGTAAGCTTGTAAATGCGGAACAAGTTGGAAAAAATAGTACTCGAATACCAGAGGCAGTGTAATATGCTTTATTGAAAAGCAGCCAAAATATTACAGGAACATGAACCTCTGAATAACAGTTTTTGTGATATTTTTGCTGCTTTTAATCAAGTATATATATATATATATATATATATGTATGTATAAAACTGAGAATCTCTGTGTGTCTGAATGTGTGCACCACTAAAGCTCAAGAACTACCTAACCGATTTCATTCAAATTTTACACATCCTTTACTTAGTGTGATGGAACAAAAAAATTTTCAACTTCTTGCCTGATGTGAGCCCGGAGCAATCGCTTGTCTCTTACAGTTTTGGGATTACGTGTCTGTTACGTCGCACGTTCGGATGACCTCTACTCAATTCTCGAGGTCTAGACTTCTCCCTCTATATCTACGTATATTGGGCTAGCCTACTTCATCGTCTGGGGGCGTCCACACAACACCTCCCCTTTTGAGTTTTTTAAACCCGAATTTATCAATTTTATTTCCTCGGTGAGAAACTGGTACATCTTGTTCTGTTAGCGTTAATTTCCATCATTTCTGTAGGTTTTCTCTTCCTGTTCAACCTACGTGTTCTGGGACCTCGAACAAATTATAACATAAATCCATTGGTTCTTCTCGCCTCTCTTGGTTTTTGGTATATCTTTTTTTTAATTGGTTTAAACGCTTTCTGTGTTCATATGTTGGTCCTTTTACCATGTACATCACGTTACCCAGACGTCTAGTTATATTTTCTTGTTCCCAGTCCTGTTTTCCGTTACTATATATTTTAAAATACACTTTGTCACCTGTGTTAAAAAATTTCTTTTTTCGTCCCGAATTTTCTGTTTGGCAACCATTTGTCAAGAATAGAACGATTCTGCATTTGGATTCGGTGTTATTCTATACACCTGCAAAAACTTTGTCATATTTGTATCTTCAAAGATTTTCCGTCTGGTCTTCCTGAAGGCTCTCTTGAATGTGTCGACAAATCTTTCCGCTAATCCATTTGACCTTGGATGGTATGGCGGAGTTAACACATACTTAATCTGAACCGACTTACAGAATCTTTCGAACTCCTTCGCCGTGAATTATGTAGCATTATCCGACACGATCGTATCTGGCACTCCATAACAAGCGAACAGTTCTTCCAGGAAGTCAATAGTCACACTTGTGGTTAGCCTTGAACATTTACACACTTCAGGCCATTTGGAATAGCTATCCACCACAATGATATAATGAGAGCCATTTATTGGTCCTGCAAAATCAACAGATTCATTGTATTTTTAGACACCATTAGTTTACATTTCCATGTCCCATTTTTAAGTTTTATTTCTGGTGAAATTTCGCCCAAAAATTGAACTCATTCTGCTGACACACCGTGGGCTATCCTAGTTGTTTTTTTATACAACGGCCTGCCTATCTTATTTCACATTGCCGTATTTATTATCGATACGTCTGAACCGGTAACTAATTGCATTTTGGTCTAAAACACATTTATTTCTACCAACACAAATTTTCGGTTTTGTCTGGTATAATTTACTTTTGTTGAGTAGACTTTCTTCTGTTTTACCATTTTCTTTGACCAGCATTTCGTCTGTATATGTCCAATTTTACCACACTTAAAAAGGTTTTATCTTTAAAGGGTCAATCTTTCCTCAAATGTCGATCTCCACAACCATAGCACCATTTTGAATTTAAATTTTTCCTTCTTTCTGTACTTTCTTTACACATTTGTACATTATTATTCTTGTCTTCTATCTTTCTTGTATCATCTCGAAGGTTTATTATTTGTTGGCATTCCTCAGCCACTTTCTGCAAAGTGAGTTTCACATATTGATTCAACTTTGATAATATTCTTTTTCTAATTTCTGCATCTTCCGTTGCCACTAGCCCTTTAACGAATATTAGGCACTTGAACATATCTGGCGTTAATTCTTCCAGCTTAAACCTTTCGCAAGCCTTATTAATCATACTGGCATATGTTACAAAATCATCGGACTCGTTTTTCTTTAAATTTAAACATACCCATCGAATGTTAAACTGCGAACTTTTCTCGCTAAAAATTTTAGTCAAAATATTTATCGTTTCATCAAAGCACAATTCCGCGGGCTTTCTCGGCAAAATAAAGTTACAAAATCTTTCGTGATCCGGAGTAGCAACCTTTCGCAAAAGGAGCCTTACCTTCCTTTCACTAGACTATCCCTTGTATTCCTCTCGGAATATGTATTTGTATCGTCTGTAATATGCAGCAAAAGTAGTTCCTTCATCCGGATTGTAGTGAAATTTTTCAATAGAATTTGCAACACCATCTGCTGAAAATGATTCTGTCGTATTTCTCGACTGCAGTAACAATTCTGTTAACTTCTGTAGTTGCTGCTACCCTTGTTGTTTTACAACTGCTTTCAGTAACTCTTCCATTTCGGTACTATTCGAAACCTCGTCGCCACTGTTATATCGCAATACTACACAGTGGCTGTGTGAGCTACGAAATCCTCGTCGCCACTGTTATGTCGCACGTTCGAATGAAATTGAAACCATATAATAGTGAAACTATTATATCACATTACAATAGAAATGTTTTGTATCACTTTTGACACTGTTGTGTGGACGCCCCCAGACGATTAAGTAAGGACGGATCTTTTCCTTTTGAACGGCACTTTTCAACACAATTTCTAGTTAACTAAACACTTTTAAACTTCGTATACTGGTAGAATGTGTCAAATTGGCTTTCTTGAGAAAATTGTAATTTGTAAGTTTAACGTAGTTTAATTTTTCGAATTTTAACCAATCCTATGCCCTCTATTTAGCTAAAATCATTTGCTGCGTCTAAAACTGAGACAACATCCTGTCACTAACCCTAACTCTAACCTTAACCCTAAATTTTAGCCTTTCGTTTTTTTTCTTAATTGTTAAATTAATTTAATTGTTACGCGTGTGTCTAAAATTATTCGTTTTGTTTTTGTTTTGAGTTTTTGCTTTCGTTTTTTTTCTTAATTGTTATCCTTAAATTAATTTAACAATTAAGAAAAAAAAAACCAAAGGCTAAAATTTAGGGTTAGGGTGAGGATTAGGGTTAGTGACAGGATGTTGTCTGTTTTAGACGCAGCAAATGATTTTAGCTAAATAGAGGGCATAGGATTGGTTAAAATTCGAAAAATTAAACTACGTTAAACAAACAAATTACAATTTTCTCAAGAAAGCCAAGACAAAAAAATGTTTTATTTTGACACATTCTACCAGTATACGAAGTTTAGAAGTGTTTAGTTAACTAGAAACTGTGTTGAAAAGTGCCATTCAAAAGGAAAAGATCCGTAAGGACTTCTGGTAACTTGACTGGGGAAAGAAGGCCACGAATGACCCGTCTTTTCTTGCCTGTCCTTCTAATTGTTGTTTCTCTTGTCCACCTTTGTATCATCTATAATTCTGCAAATTATATTTTCTATGATGGTCGCACTGATGATTTGCAGACGTTTACATATCTAAATATGTAAATGGTAACAATGAAACCTGGTATGTGACTAATCATTATAATTTGTATCTTTTCATTTGTCTTGCTTGCTTACGTTCTGGCATTTACTGAATTTTCTTGAGAACAATTTTTTCTTAGTGGTCAGACCATATGGGGTCTACATTTAGCATATTGGATGTCCACCTAGTGGTCATTCCTCTTATATGTATATAGAGGAAATATTGAATGGGTGAAGGAATAACTTTCTTTACAAGAGGAAGGAAATACGCGACTATAATAGTCACCTTTGCATCAGAAGAAGAGGCAAAAATGAACGACAACAGACTGATACTGAGACAGAAATGGACGTTGGTACCGAACTGTTTGGCCAAAAGAATCGTCAGGGTGGGAAGAATCCCACCGTTGATCGACCCAGAATGGGTAATAGTCACAATTTTTAATTCAGAGCTGGTGAAGGGAAGTGAAAACATGAACATTTGCATAGTAAGCAGAACTCAACAATTGAATTCGTTGGGATATGGTATTAAAGTAATTTGCGTGGTAAACCCAGAATATTACAACAAAATGGCGGAAACTGTGGAATTACCAAATGGTGAAAAACTGGAAGTAATGTTAGAGGGGAGACCCCAAAAATGTTACAGATGCAGTGAAAGAGGACACCTGAGAAGGAAATGTCCTAGAGCAGCAGAGTGTTCAGGAAGATATAGCTGGGGGGGGGGGCAGAGGCAGAGAACAGAATATGATGGGAATTTGGCAGAGGTAAAACCCAAGAAAGTCACCAACGACAGTGGAAGTGAAGAAGTTTAAAGGAATAGAAGAACTCAACCCACGACAAGAAACAGAGAAAATTTACCAGAGGAAGTAACAGCAAAGGAATTAAAAGGACAGAATCATGCAGACCAGAAACAAGACAACCCAGAAGTACGGAAACCTAAAAACATAGACACATAAATGAAACATGTAGAGTTACAGTCAAACGAACACACAAATACACGAACACACAGACTTAGAGACGAAAATACTAGAACACACAAAACAGCAGGAAAATAGAAACAAAAAGAGACATGAAAAAAACAAACAAAAGGAAAATTATAGTGAGATAGGTCATCCCAACATAAAGGATTGTAAGAGTGAAAGACATTGTGAGAGACAGAAGAGGTAAGTCAATACTATTTTGTAAAGACTGTAATTGAGGAAAGTTTATTTGTACTTTTAAGAAAAAAAGAAAAAGGAAAAACAAGTTACTTTGCAATGGTTGAATGAACAGGTTTCCAAAATGTTTTTAAAAAATAATGTGATGTACATTTGGTTGATTTTAGTTTAAAAAAAAAGGAAAAATAAGAAGTAAATCCTGTTTGAACATTTTCTTAAAAGGTGTAATTTTAGAGCAAAAGCAAAAAGGGAAGTCGCAGTTTCACCTTGGAGCAAGGCTAGAGGTTGTGTAAAAGTTAATGGTAATGGAATACACAGTTTCATCTCGCAGCGGGAGCGAGATGGCCGACTCATTTGCTTTGTAAAGGTATTCATTTCACATTCATTCATCATATGTTTTATGCTCCCGCATGTCTTTGTATGTCCCCTCTGTAATTAGGCCTCGTGCCTGTAATAAAGAATCAAGCTATCAAGCCAAGCTACTCCAAACTAATGAAGAGCAATGACTCTGAAACTGGTGGAAGGTTTTTATAAGCCATTTAAAACACACAAAAAACTGTTAGATTCACTTCAACATTTAAATTCAATTTGTGTCAAAATACTTTCATTGCTTTGAAACCATGACCTGGGTACTTTTTGGTTATCTCACCATGTTTTATGAAAAATATTGGTACTTTTGGTTCTCTCCCCCAACTAAACAATTTGTTTATCCCTCAATAAAACAAAAACAAAAAAAAAGTAATAAACATGAAAACTGAAAAAATAATAAACAAGAAAACTGAAAAAATTAAACATCTTATTGAATCTAATAGCATTTTTATAACAAATCACACCATGCCTATTGAGGGGGCCAAAAATCAACAATGTGTTGAATATTGAATCAAAAGGATCTAAACCCTTTTAACCCAATCTCTTGTCGTCTCATAAACTCAATTTTTTAATGGGGGTGAGGTAACCAAAAAGTACTGTGACATGTTCACTTACAAAACTTCATGCTGCTTGTGAGAAAGTAACAGTTGGTTCATGATATGTATGTATGTATACATGTATCGATGGATGGATGTGTGTGTATGTGTGCATTTTTGCATGTACATATGTAGATGTGTACATGCATATATGCCTATATGCATGTATGTATTTCTGTATGTATGTATGTGAGTATTTAGGTATGTGTGTAGACGTGTCTGCTTGTGTGTATATGTGTATGCACATGTAAACGCATGTTTATGTACTGATATGTGTGTCTATTCAAGTCGTATATATTACTGTTACTCTGTCGAAGTTTGTATATATATATATATGTGTGTGCCTCTCCACACCATCTAACAGTGAATGGATAGAATGTCTTAGATACATATATGCAAATATAAACACGTATACACACACATATGTATGTATAATCTTAAAGTATACTCATGTATCCATCTTATCCATCTACACATATATATGTCACTATTTTGACAGACAATGATTAAATTCACATACATGTTTTGTACTTGACATTGACATATACATATATATGTGCATGCATGCATCTATATATATAAAAATGAGAATGTGTGTCTGTCTGTCTGTGTGAATCCCTAAAACTTGAGGACTACGCAACCAATTTCATTCTTGCCTAGTGCGAGCCCAGAGCAATATCATATCTTTTCCACTATTTCAGTATTAGGTGTCAAAAGTGAAAGAATAACATCTCTCTATTGTCATGTCAGATATTCTTATTTTAATAGTTTCACTTTAATACTGAAACTATTAAAATGAAACTATTATCTCACATATATACAGGCATACATACATATATACATACATACATCATCATCATCATCGTTTAGCATCCATTTTCCATGCTAGCATGGGTTGGACGGTTCAACTGGGGTCTGTGAAGCCAGAAGGCTTCATCAGGCCTAGTCAGATCTGGCAGTGTTTCTACGGCTGGATGCCCTTCCTAATGCCAACCACTCCGTGAGTGTAGTGGGTGCTTTTTACATGCCACCCGCACAGGTGCCAGACAGAGCTGGCAAACGGCCATCAACAGATGGTGCTTTTTATGTGCCACTGGCACGGGGGCCAGGCGAGGCTGGCAGACACGAACGGATGGTGCTTTTTACGTGCCACCGGCATGAGGCCAGTCGGGGTGGCACTGGCAACGGTCGCGAACAGATGGTTCTCTTACATGGCACTGGTAACACATCTGCAATTTCCATTGATCGATTTCGATTATGATCCTCACTTGCCTCAACAGGTCTTCACAAATAGAGTTTCGTGTCCCAAGAAGGGAAGGTATGCATGCGTAGGCTGGCTCCATCCCATGTAGAAGGCCACGGGTTATGGACTCACTTGTCCTGCCGGGTCTTCTCGCGCACAGCACACTTCCAGAGGTCTCGGTCTCTAGTCATTTCCTCAGTGAGACCTAAAGTTCGAAGGTCGTGCTTCACCACCTCGTCCCAGGTTTTCATGAGTCTGCCTCTTCCGCAGGTTCCCTCAACCGCTAGGGTGTGGCACTTTTTCACACAACTATCTTCATCCATTCTCGCCACATGCCCATACCAGCGCAAACGTCTCTCTTGCACACCATAACTGATGCTTCTTAGGTCCAGCTTTTCTCTCAAGGTACTTACACTCTGCCGAGTATGAGTATGACGTTACACATCCATCGGAGCATACTGGCTTCATTTCTTGCGAGCTTACGCATATCCTCAGCAGTCACGGCCCATGTTTCACTGCCATGTAGCATGGCTGTTCGTACACACGCATCATACAGTCTGCCTTTTGCTCTGTGCGAGAGGCCTTTTGTCACCAGCAGAGGTAAGAGCTCTCTGAACTTTGCCCAAGCTATTCTTACTCTAGCAGTTACACTTTCAGCACACCCGCCCCTGCTGCTGACTTGGTCACCTAGGTAATGGAAACTATCAACTATTTCTAGTTTTTCTCCCTGGAAAGTGACGGAAGTTGGTCTCAGAGCATTTTCAATGTTTATTGTTCCTAAGCATCTGCCACATACAAAAACCATCTTCCTAGTTAGCCTTCCTTTGACATTGCTGCACCTCTTATGTGTCCATAGCTTACACTTGGTGCATCTTATAGAGTTTCTATCTACACCTTTTCTACAGATTGAGCAGGGCCATCTACCTGAAGGTGTTTGTGATTTGTCTACCTTCCTACTGATTACGACTTTGGTTTTAGCTAGATTGACTCTAAGGCCCTTCGATTCTAATCCTTGTTTCCACACCTGAAACTTCTCCTCCAGTTCTGATAGCGACTCAGCAATTAGAGCAAGGTCATCAGCATAGAGGAGCTCCCAAGGGCATCCTGTCTTGAATTCCTCCGTTATTGCCTGGAGGACTATGATAAATAGGAGGGGGCTGAGGACTGAGCCTTGGTGGACCCCTACCTCTACCCAGAATTCTTCACTGTACTCGTTGCCAACCCTCACCTTACTGGCAACGTCCCTATACATGGCCCGCACAGCTCTCACTAACCATTCATCTATCCCTAGTTTCCTCATTGACCAACAGATAACGGATCGGGGGACCCTGTCGAAGGCTTTCTCCATGTCAACAAAAGCCAGGTATAGGGGCTTATCTTTGGCTAGGTATTTCTCCTGCAGCTGCCTTACCAGGAATATAGCATCAGTGGTACTTTTCCCTGGCACAAACCCAAACTGCATCTCATCTAAACTAACTCTCTCTCTAATTAGTTGGGCTATGACCCTCTCCGTAACCTTCATCACCTGATCCAACAGCTTGATACCTCTGTAGTTATTTGTATCGAATGCGTAACCTTTACCTTTGTAGTAGTTGACTATTATGCTGCTACACCAGTCATTGGGTATGACTCCTTTGTGTATCACCTGATTAACTATACAGGTGACTAGGCTATAGCCGACACTACCAGACATTTTGAGCATCTCTGCAGTGATTCCTGATGGGCCTGGGGCTTTCCCTGTCTTCATGCTTCTAATTGCTTTAACTACCACGGAACTATCAACTCGGATAGCTGGTCCCTCTGTTGGGTCAACATTCGGCAGACTCTCTTTATCCCATTCATTTTCTTTATTCAGCAACCTTTCATAGTGGCGTCTCCAAACCTCTCTCTTTGCATCCTCATTTAGCGCAAGTGAACCATCTTCCATGCGAACACACTTCTCTCCTACCACATCACGATTCTCTCTCACACACTGTCTTGCAACGTGAAACACCTCCAGTCTTTGGTCCTCACGGCGCAGAACATTGGCAAATTTTTTCTTATCTGCTTCCCCTCTGGCTAAATAAACCTGTCTCCTAGCTTCTCTTTTGGCAGTCTGATACAATTCCCTACTACCCCCATTTTTCCAGACCTTCCAAGCCTGTCTCTTTTCTCTAATAGCCCTGTCTACAATATTGTTCCACCACCACATTATTCTAGGTCGATAGGGGACTTTGCACCAGCCACAGATCTGGTCAGTGGCTCTCAGCAGGTTGTCCCTTAGAAACGTCCAGTTGTCTTCTACCCCCTGTGATGCTCTATCCCCTTCTACTTCATCAAAGGCTTCAAGTAATATGTCCCTAAATCTCTGTCCATTTGCAGGATCTTTAAGCTTCCAGATCTTTCTTCTCCATGTTGGTCGTCTTCTAGTTGTCCTCCTAGTCCTGATCGTAAAGTCACTAACTACCAGTCTATGTTGTGGGGTACATTCTTCGCCTGGGAAGGTTTTGGCATTTATAAGCAGCCATCTCTCCCTTTGCCTTGCAAGGATGTAGTCAATTTGGCTGGTATGTTGGCCTGATCGGTAAGTGACTAGATGGCTGGTAGGTTTCCTGAAGTTAGTGTTGCAAATCATAAGATTATTTGCATCGCAGAACTCCAGCAGCCTGGTTCCCTCCTCGTTGCAGGAGCCATAGCCATAGCCTCCATGTACGCCATGGAAGCCCCCAGCATGTCATCCAACATGACCATTGAAGTCACCAGCCACAAAGAGAAGGTCTCTGTCATTCGTCAATGAGGTAGTCTGCAGTAGAGTGTCATAGAATCGGTCTTCCTGTCCATCGGGTAGCCCCGACTGAGGAGCATAGGCTGATATAATGGTTGCTAAACTATGATGAAGCACTAATCTGATCTTAAGTATTCTGTCACATACTCTGATTACCTCAATTACTTTATCTACCCAATATATATATATATATATAATATATATATATATATATATAAGATGGGAATGTGTATCTGTCTATCTGTCTGTCTGTGTCTGTGTGTGAATCCCTAAAACTTGAGAACTACACAACCAATTTCATTCAAATTTTACACATGCCTTACTCAGGGTCCATGTAGTGTTATAGGCCCCCAAAAATTTTAACTTTATGCCTAGTGCGGGCCCAGAGCAATATCATATCTTTTCCACTATTTCAGTATTAGGTGTCAAAAGTGAAAGAATAACATCTCTCTATTGTCAAGTCAGATATTCTTATTTTAGTAGTTTCACTTTAATACTGAAACTATTAAAATGAAAATATTATTTCACATATATACAGGCATACATACATATATACATTCATACATCGATATATTTATTTATATATGTATATATATATATATATAAAGATGGGAATGTGTATCTGTCTATTTGTGTCTGTGTGTGAATCCCTAAATCTTGAGAACTACACAACCAATTTCATTCAAATTTTACACATGCCTTACTCAGGGTCCATGTAGTGTTATAGGCCCCCAAAAATTTTAACTTTATGCCTAGTGCGGGCCCAGAGCAATATCATATCTTTTCCACTATTTCAGTATTAGGTGTCAAAAGTGAAAGAATAACATCTCTCTATTGTCAAGTCAGATATTCTTATTTTAGTAGTTTCACTTTAATACTGAAACTATTAAAATGAAACTATTATCTCACATATATACAGGCATACATACATATATACATACATACATTGATATATTTATATATATATATATATCTCTATATATAAAACTGAAATGCGTTTTTACCGCTTGGATCGCTTTCAATGCCACTACATCCCATCCGATTCGCTCCAAAATTTACAGGGACATGTAGAATGAGGTGACGATGCGCGTGGGCTACCTTAGAAATCCCTATCTTAAAAGGTGTGGTTGCTAGGGGCCATCTCCCTCACTCACCCTATTTCCTCCAGTACTCTCTCACTCCTCTTCAAGAGACAATGCAACTACCGTTATTTAATGTAAAGTCTTCCTCAAATCACTCGCTATTTACTCTCTTCCAAGAACATTTTCACTCACTCTATCTCTTACCTTCCTATACATTTTACTCATGTATCTATCAGCGTCATAGACAGTAACAAATATTACATCGCCATCGCATTCTATTGTCTACCTGTCAACACACACACACACACACACACACATATATACATATATCTAATATTATATTTTTATGTTTTTGTTTTTTTATTGTTTCATTTCCCTATTAGTGGTTTTGATCTCTAATTTAATTTCTACAGTGTGCACACACACACACACACACACACCCCTATATGTGGCCCCAGTAGACCCGAATGAAATCGGGTTCTCTTCATCAAAATGTGAAAAGGGGTCTAGAATTATCATCGCCACCACCAACACACAATCATGACAATCTTTCTCTTAAAACAAATCATGTTTACATTGCAAAATATTTCATTTTCCCGTCCTCTTTTTCTGATATGTGACCCAGGTTTGGGTGGCCGCACAGCTACAATTAAACAACGGCTAAAACATTCGATGTTGATAATGCCTGGATCGTTCCATTCAACCCTTTGCTTTCCAAAACATTTAATGCACACATTAATGTTGAGTACTGCAGTTCGGTGAGATGCATACAATACCTCTGCAAGTAAATTAATAAGGGCGATGATATGGCTGTGTTTGTGTTCAGTGATGAAGACCTTAGACATGACGAAACTAAACAATTCGTTTTGGGTAGGTATGTATCCTCCAATTAAGCAGCGTGGCGCATTTTTGGATACGAGATTCATCTAAGCTCACCATCAGTTTTCCACCTGAATGTTCATTTACAGAAGAGACAGATGGTTTACTTCACAGAGAAAAATGCACGTCAAGTCATTGAAAATCCAAAAGGGACTACGCTTACAGAATTTTTTAAATTGTGTTCAGTTGATGAGTTTGCTGCTACTCTCATTTACCCTGAAGTACCGGAATATTACACATACAACAACAATAATTGGAAGCGCAGGTCACATGGAACAGAACTTGACAATTGGCCCGGTGTTTCTAGGAAGAACGTCATTGGGCGTGTGTATAATATTCATCCTACCAAACAGGAAATCTTTTTGAGAATGCTACTTCATGTAGTTACTGGACCGAAGTCTTTTGCTGATCTTCACACGGTTGATGGTATCATCTGCGCCACTTACAGGGAAGCATGTTTGAGGCGCGGACTTCTTCTCAATGACGACCACTTACACAGGACATTAGCAGAGGCCTCAAATTGTAAACTGCCATGGCAAATGCGTCGATTGTTTTGTAGCATATTAATCCACTGTAATCCCACCAACCCTCTTAACCTTTGGGAATCGTTCAGACAGAGCCTATCAAAGGATATACAGGCTAATTTAGCGCTACGTGATGGCAATGACGATGTTTATAATGAGGCATTAATCGTCATGGACAGACATATCAGACGCTATGTTATACGCGGTTTAAGTGAATTCCATCTGCCAACACCTGTCCATCATGAAGCGCCTTTGGATGTTGAATACATGTCAGAAAAAAACTACAACATTGCCGAATTGACGGAAACAATTACGCGAGATGAACCAAGACTTTTGCCTGAACAAAGAGAGATTTATAATGAAATTATTGACAGCGTTAGATTGAACCAAGGAAAGCTTTTCTTTTTGAATGCTCCTGGTGGTACTGGTAAAACTTTCGTTATCAATTTGATTCTCGCAAAGCTGCGCGCTGAACATCGAATTGCCATTGCATGTGCCACAAGTGGTATTGCAGCGACACTGCTTCAAGGTGGCCGTACGGCACATAGTGCATTCAAATTGCCCATGGACATTGGAAAGAAAGATAATCCTATATGTAATATAGATCGTAGTTCCTCAAGAGCAAGACTTCTTCGTGAATGCAGTCTTTTTATTTGGGATGAGGCTACAATGAGTAATAAGGCCATGTTTGAGGCTCTTGACAGAACTCTCCAAGATTTGCGTCACAATAAAAAATAATGGGTGGAGCTACGTTTCTCATGGCTTGAGATTTTCCACAAACTATTCCTGTTGTCTGAGCAGGCACTAGAGCTGATGAGGTTAATGCATGTATAAAGCATTCTTTTGTGTGGCACAGTGTTATCAGTCGCCATCTTCAAACAAACATGAGTGTCCACCTACATGGTGATGTGGAGTCTGAGGCTTTCGCAAAACACCTATTAGATCTTGGTGATGGAGTTTTGCCGTTCGTTGATGATGAGCATATTCGGTTGCCTTTTGGGAATTTCGTTCCAAATGTAGAAGAACTTATAAGAGCCGTTTTACCTGACGTCGAAACCAACTTCCAGGATCTCGATTGGCTAAGAGCAAGAGCTATTCTATCGCCTCATAATACAACAGCTCATGCTACAAATAAACAAGTACTTGATATGAATCCTGGTGAGATAGTTTCTTTCATGTCCATCGATACAAATAAAGATGAGAATGATGCAGTCAAATATCCACCCGAGCTACTCAACAAGCTAACACCTCCGGGACTTCCACCTCATCATTTGTGTTTGAAAGTTGGTGCTCCAATCATGGTGCTCAGAAATATGGAAACGCCTGAAATATGCAATAGAACCCGAATGGTTATTAGGAGGATTCAAAGCCATGTTATAACTGCTGAAATTTTGAGTGGACCATTTGTAGGAACAATCAAAATGATACATAAAATGAGTATTTCACCCTCTGATGTTCCCATTCAGTTTAAACGCTTTCAATTTCCAATCAAACTATGCTTCGCGATGACAATCAACAAGTCACAGGGACAATCACTGGACATTGTAGGCATTAACCTGTCACAACCGGTTTTCAGTCATGGTCAATTGTACGTAGCCTGTTCTCGAGTTGGAAATCCACATAAACTCTTCATTCTTGGCAATCATGAGCGCACAAGGAACGTGGTTTATCAGGAGGCTCTGACAAAAGAAAACTGATTGTAAGTCATGAAATCTTGCTTGATTTTTTAGTTTGCACCTCTTCATTATCTCTTCATTCTTGAAAATAAAGACATTAAAAAGAACATGGTTCATAAAGAACATTGGGTTCAGATGTTTGCAAATATTTGATCCAACTCATTCTCTTTATTCCTCATTTTCCGATTCCTTCTACGTCTCCATTAAACAGTTTTGTCAAGTTATTGTTTCTTCGCTAACATAAGACATTCATAAAGTGAATGAGTTGTTAATTACATTTTATACACTATTCCATTGTTTAGGTGGTGTCGAAAGGACTGGCATGTGTCACCATATAAACTCTCTCAGTCAAACTCCCAACTCATGAGTTCACATCGTGATACTCTTTCTACAAAACTGAGCTGGGTGTGAATTCTAATTTCATTCACTATAACAGATTTTTTGATTTTTGAAACAAACACATTGCCTCTTTCGTTTTAAAACAATAAAACAATACTACCTTAATACATTGGTCCAACAAACAAAACATCCAACACTCTCATTCTTTTATGTATCTGTCTTCCTCCATCACTCACTCACTTTTCTCCCTTCCTTTCACATTCTATCTATAACGTCGTTTCACGGCGTCTACCTCCCTTACATTCACTTTCTCTTTATAACGTCGTTTCACAGCGTCCGTTATCTCCCCTCCCTGCCTTCCACAGCGCTTTTACACACTCTCTACGTCTGTCTGCATTCATAGAGAGAATTATCATTGCCACCACCACCACTCAATCATGACAACAAATATTATGAATCAGATATTTATTTGGTTAATTTATATATGTGTGTGTGTATCTATATATAAATATGTATATATAATAATTTTTATATATAAAAAGTGCATATATCTGTATTTATATATATATAATTTGTATACATTTATATATATATACCACACTCTTACCCGCGCGTAGAGCGGGTCACCTTCAGCTAGTATATATATATATATATATATATATATAAAGATGAGAATGTGTATCTGTCTATCTGTGTGTCTGTGTGTGAATCCCTAAAACTTGAGAACTACACAACCAATTTCATTCAAATTTTACACATGCCTTACTTAGAATCCATGTAGTGTCATAGGCCCCAAAAAATTTTAACTTCTTGCCTAGTGCAAGCCTAGAGCAATATCGTATCTTTTCCACTATTTCAGTATTAGGTGTCAAAAGTGAAAGAACAACATCTCTTTATTGTCATTGTCAGATATTCTTATTTTAGTAGTTTCACTTTAATACTGAAACTATTAAAATGAAACTATTATCTCACATATATACAGGCATACATACATATATACATACATACATCTATATATATATATATATATGTAGGTCCCGGGTTGAGTCGGGGTTAACCACAGTAAATAAGGTACTCAATAGTACTGATGATTTCTTTTGAATGAAACAGTTCTAGTCCTGTAGAAGCTCCTTCTATAAAATAAATATATATATATATATATATATATATATATAAAGATGGGAATGTGTATCTGTCTATCTGTGTCTGTGTGTGAATCCCTAAAACTTGAGAACTACACAACCAATTTCATTCAAATTTTACACATGCCTTACTCAGGGTCCATGTAGTGTTATAGGCCCCCAAAAATATTAACTTCTTGCGTAGTGCAAGCCCAGAGCAATATCATATCTTTCCCACTATTTCAGTATTAGGTGTCAAAAGTGAAAGAATAACATCTCTCTATTGTCATGTCAGATATTCTTATTTTAGTAGTTTCACTTTAATACTGAAACTATTAAAATGAAACTATTATCTCACATATATACGGGCATACATACATATATACATACATACATCGATATATTTATATATATATATATATATATAAAGATGGGAATGTGTATCTGTCTATCTGTCTGTCTGTGTGTGAATCCCTAAAACTTGAGAACTACACAACCAATTTCATTCAAATTTTACACATGCCTTACTCAGGGTCCATGTAGTGTTATAGGCCCCCAAAAATTTTAACTTCTTGCCTAGTGCGAGCCTAGAGCAATATCATATCTTTTCCACTATTTCAGTATTAGGTGTCAAAAGTGAAAGAACAACATCTCGTTATTGTCATGTCAGATATTCTTATTTTAGTAGTTTCACTTTAATACTGAAACTATTAAAATGAACTATTATCTCACATATATGTAGGCATACATACATATATACATACATACATACATTGATATATTTATATATATATATATATAATATATATATATATATATATATATATAAAGATGAGAATGTGTATCTGTCTATCTGTGTGTCTGTGTGTGAATCCCTAAAACTTGAGAACTACACAACCAATTTCATTCAAATTTTACACATGCCTTACTTAGAATCCATGTAGTGTCATAGGCTCCAAAAATTTTAACTTCTTGCCTAGTGCAAGCCTAGAGCAATATCATGTCTTTTCCACTATTTCAGTATTAGGTGTCAAAAGTGAAAGAATAACATCTCTTTATTGTCAAGTCAGATATTCTTATTTTAGTAGTTTCACTTTAATACTGAAACTATTAAAATGAAACTATTATCTCACATATATACAGGCATACATACATATATACATACATAGATCTATATATATATATATATATATATATGTAGGTCCCGGGTTGAGTCGGGGTTAACCACAGTAAATAAGGTACTCAATAGTACTGATGATTTCTTTTGAATGAAACAGTTCTAGTCCTGTAGAAGCTCCTTCTATAAAATATATATAATATATATATTATATAATAATATATATATATAAAGATGGGAATGTGTATCTGTCTATCTGTGTCCGTGTGTGAATCCCTAAAACTTGAGAAGTACATAACCAATTTCATTCAAATTTTACACATGCCTTACTCAGGGTCCATGTAGTGTTATAGGCCCCCAAAAATATTAACTTTTTGCCTAGTGCAAGCCCAGAGCAATATCATATCTTTTCCACTATTTCAGTATTAGGTGTCAAAAGTGAAAGAATAACATCTCTCTATTGTCATGTCAGATATTCTTATTTTAGTAGTTTCACTTTAATACTGAAACTATTAAAATGAAACTATTATCTCACATATACACGGGCATACATACATATATACATACATACATCGATATATTTATATATATATATATACATATATATAAAGATGGGAAAGTGTATCTGTCTATCTGTCTGTCTGTGTCTGTGTGTGGATCCCTAAAACTTGAGAACTACACAACCAATTTCATTCAAATTTTACACATGCCTTACTTACGGTCCATGTAGTGTTATAGGCCCCCCAAAATTTTAACTTCTTGCCTAGTGCGAGCCTAGAGCAATAACATATCTTTTCCACTATTTCAGTATTAGGTGTCAAAAGTGAAAGAATAACATCTCTTTATGTCAAGTCAGATATTCTTATTTTAGTAGTTTCACTTTAATACTGAACTATTAAAATGAAACTATTATCTCACATATATACAGGCATACATACATATATACATACATACATCTATCATATATATATATATATATATATATATATATATATATATATATATATATATATATAATAAGATGGGAATGTGTATCTGTCTATTTGTGTCTGTGTGTGAATCCCTAAAACTTGAGAACTACACAACCAATTTCATTCAAATTTTACACATGCCTTACTCAGGGTCCATGTAGTGTTATAGGCCCCCCAAAAATTTAAATTTTATGCCTGGTGCGAGCCCAGAGCAATATCTTATCTTTTCCACTATTTCAGTATTAGGTGTCAAAAGTGAAAGAATAACATCTCTCTATTGTCACGTCAGTTATTCTTATTTTAGTAGTTTCACTTTAATACTGAAACTATTAAAATGAAACTATTATCTCACATATATACAGGCATACATTCATATATACATACATACATCGAAATATTTATATATATATATATATATATATATATATATATATATATAAAGATGGGAATGTGTATCTGTCTATCTGTGTCTGTATCCCTAAAACTTGAGAACTACACAACCAATTTCATTCAAATTTTACACATGCCTTACTTAGGGTCCATGTAGTGTTATAGGCCCCCCAAAATTTAACTTCTTGCCTAGTGCGAGCCTAGAGCAATATCATATATTTTCCACTATTTCAGTATTAGGTGTCAAAAGTGAAAGAATAACATCTCTCTATTGTCATGTCAGATATTTTCACTTTAATACTGAAACTATTAAAATGAAACTATTATCTCACATATACACAGGCATACATACATATATACATACATACATCGAAATATTTATATATATATATATATATATATATATAAAGATGGGAATGTGTATCTGTCTATCTGTGTCTGTATCCCTAAAACTTGAGAACTACACAACCAATTTCATTCAAATTTTACACATGCCTTACTTAGGGTCCATGTAGTGTTATAGGCCCCCCAAAATTTAACTTCTTGCCTAATGCGAGCCTAGAGCAATATCATATATTTTCCACTATTTCAGTATTAGGTGTCAAAAGTGAAAGAATAACATCTCTCTATTGTCATGTCAGATATTTTCACTTTAATACTGAAACTATTAAAATGAAACTATTATCTCACATATACACAGGCATACATACATATATACATACATATATATAATATAAATATATATTATGTATATATATATATATATATATATATATATAATATATATATAATATGTATACATCTGCACAAATGTATATATATAGAGGTATATATATAAATCTATATGTGTATAGCTGTATATGTATACATGTATATGTGTAGATGTGTATATATAGATGTACATGTAATATGTACACACACACACACACACACATATATATATATATATACATATATATATATATACATATATACATGCATACATATATACACCCATACATACGTGCACCCCCCCCACACACATAGATGCACATCTGGCTGTGTGGTAAGAAACTTTGTTCCAAAA
Organism: Octopus sinensis; assembly: GCF_006345805.1. NCBI lineage: Eukaryota > Metazoa > Mollusca > Cephalopoda > Octopoda > Octopodidae > Octopus > Octopus sinensis. The sequence goes on along the minus strand of NC_043001.1, from coordinate 41,240,027 downwards.
CACATAGTCCTGGGTTCAATCCAACTATGTAGTGAGGTGGCATGTGTATTCTGCTATAGCCTCAGACCAACCAAAGCCTTGTGAGTGAATTTTGTAGACAAAAACTGAAAGAAATCAATCATATATATATGTATGTATATATGTAAGTGTATGTGTGTATCTTTGTCTCTGTGCTTCTCCCTCATCACTTCACAACTGCTGTTCATTTATTTACATCCCCATAACTTACTGGTTTCACATGAAGAAACTGATAGAGTAAGTACTAGGCTTATCAAAATAAAAAAAAGCACTAGACAGTGTCTCATATTTTTGTTTGCCCACTCAGTTGTATCTATCAATTTATCTTTTTGTGTGTGTGTATATATATATATATATATATATATATATATATATATATAAAATACACATATACATGTATGTATATGTGCATATTCATTTCTATTATTATTTACGAGCAAAACGCCCCCCCCCCGTCCAATGGACGGTGCTGAGTTGTCAAACATTTAAACCAAATTTTCTCAAAACAACTTGTCCGACTGTCCCATAACTCTCCCCTTTGAGAAACACTGATTTAACCTAAATTTGAGACACCAGCAAGAGAAGAAATAAAGACAGACTTTTTTCTATTCCAAAAAAAAACGATTTTGCAAATGCACGTACCCACAGCTTTATTGATTGCATTCCCACCAGGAATCGATTTTTGTAATTTTTTCAAAACTTCTACATGCCTTGATACTGTCAGTATATACATATCAAATTTGAACATATCAGTATAGTGGTCATTTGCAAACTCCAGAGGTGACACTTTCATTTCTCCTTAGCCCTCACATCACACAGTTGTTAATGTTTATTTCAGTTGGGTCACGCCCTTCCAATTGCTATACATTCGTAATGCATCTTACGGCTGTGCCTGTCACCTTGATGTTGAGGAATCCTACATTGGGAGTGGTAACGACTAGGGTAGGGTAGCTGACTGCTTATTGTGATCATTCGTCTTTTGGTTTCCTGTAGCTTTGCTCTCTTTTACAAACCTAGTGAACATAAATATATTTCCTATTTCAAAGAAATTCAAACAAGTTTAAAAGATTCTCAACAATTCAACTTCTCTTGTTGACATTAAGATACCCACCCCCAATAGGGGCCTTAACTCCCACATTTTAGAGCTCAGTGATGTTGCTTGGCTTCCTTAAAGACAATTTTGTTGAGGAAGAGCTATTCAGCACAGCTCAAGACTTTTTTTTATTTCTTCCTGCCTGTTCATCGGTTACCATTCCATTTGTTTGGCAGTGGCCTTGAAGAAACATATTCAGGCAACCTATGTACAGTTTATACATAACATTTGGCCATGTTATGGGCCGATAGTTTTTAGCCAAATGGGTCTCTTTGTTCTTGGGGATAAGAGTAATCTGTGCGACCATCAGCCAATCTAGTATAGGAAGCTCAGCATCCATTGTTTTTTGAACAGGTTCATGAGATTTTCCCTGTAGAATGTTAGATTTTTGTACTAGTAGCCTACTTTCATGTCTCTCTCAGGTGATTTTCCATTCAGCAATAACCATCAGGAGTATGTTATGTGTTTTGGAAAAGGCATTTACACAGTATTCATTTCATAGGTCGTTTTACCATGCTGCATCACAGTTGTATTTTTTGTTTTCATTCCTGATTTCCCATCAGAATGACTCTAGGTCTTCCTGGGGAGAAGCATTTACTACCTTGGTGGTATCATCTTTCATATTGCAATATACAGATTGTGCATTTTGGGCAAACATTCGTTTTAATCACTTTCCGTTACAATATTGAAGTTTTCACTCACTGCTTGTAGATCATATTTGAGGGTGGTAAGTTTTCCTGTGAATGTTTCTCAGCAGCAGTCCCCATATAATTTGAAGAACCTTTCTTGCAGTCATAGCTGATAATTTGTGAACTCATTTTTTTGTTTTGCATTTCATGATAGTGTCCAACTGTCCTATCTTTTTCTCGAGACCGTTAATGTTATTTTGGAGGGAGGTAATCCATTTTGGTTCCATATTATCCTTTAGATCAGTCTCTCTGTCTGCCATCCGTTGGTGCACAGTTACCTTGGCAAAACATGGGCATTTGAATTTGAGCAACTTGTTCTCTTGCAATTTCGTCGATCACGAATAACATCAGGTCAGTGGGGTTTTTTTTCAACTCTTATCGGTATTGTTCTGTTATTCAATCATTTATGCATGTATGTATACACAATAGCTTCTTTCAGTTTCCAAGCTATAGTAGAAGACTCTTGCCCAAGATACCACACAGTAGGACTGAACCCAGAGCTATGTGGTTGGGAAATAAACTTCTTAGGAGATAGCTATACATAATTCATTCTTGTTGTTATACATGCTTCCAGTGGATGTTTTACATTTTAAAAGTTTAAAAAATACTGTCAATTTATAAGGCATATTTTAAAAATTGAGATTTTGTTATAACTTAAATGATTCAAGTACACTCTCTTACATATTTCCTTTAATAAAGATTTCTTTTGAAATTCAAATCAATACCTGGGTCAGAATTTTTATGAGTTTTTTTCCTGTAGAAAAAAAATGTTCATCTTGAGAGGGAAGTCAAGCTTTGCATGTGTTTAAATGTACATTCATTTGGTTATATAGACTTATTTAACTATTGAAGTTAGGAATTTAATTAGCAATCGACAAGTTACCTTCTGTAGTAGCTTGGATTTAAATCTTCATAACACTTCAAAGCTGTTAAAGATATTTTTTTCAAACTTATTACATTCTCTCTCACCCTCACCCACTCTAGCTGAGTCAGTAGTGAGCTTAGATAGCATATCTGTGTATCTGTGCTACAAATTAAATCACTGTTTCGATTCTCTTCGATTTCTAAAAATATTTTTTTTAATGATAAACATAATGATATTTATGTTTAGAGTGACCTTCCTCTAATCTTAATATTTGAAACCTATTATGTTTCAGGCTAGTTTAAAGGTCAGACTTTTTATTTGATTACTATCAATTTCCTGTTAATATATATGGAAAAATTTCAACAAGACTTTGCTCAATCCATAGAATTGTTATATGCTGTATTGAAGTTTGAAAAAAGTTTCATTATTCCTACCTTTACTCATGAATAACCGAATCAATACCACCACCAAAAACCACCACCACCATCACTATCATCATTAGGAAATCAAAGTATCCATAACGCAGTTCTAACAATAAAAAAAATATGACTTGCTAAACTATTTTCCTCCCCATAAAACACATTTTATGCTTTGATGATGCGGAAATAATGCGTTGTCCATTGCTGGGATATAAGTATGTAGCGGCACAAGCAGTCAGCGCCATATTGGATGAGATCTTGCAGCAGCCATTGCCATCTTCGAGACTGGAGTGAGACCTCACCTGTATCCATTTGCCATGCGCGAGATCACAATGAAGCTTGCGATGGAAAACTGTATATAAGGAAAAAAACGATTCAGATCTGTCTCTTTTGGCGCCATTTCACAGCAGCACTTGCTGAACACCACCACTGGCTGGTCCTGTCTGTAGGTTGTATTTCCAGAGGCAATGCACTTGCACTAACGGAGCTACTACATAACGCACACAGCTTACGATGGTTGCTGAGAGCAGCACACTTCACCTATCCTGTGAAACTTGTAAATAAAACCAGTTGTAAATAGCATTTGTACTTGAAGTATTCTCTCTTTGCCTGCCGGAAGCCTGAACTACACAAAGAACAAAAAGATGATGGAAGAAGACGATATTCTTCCAATATCGTAAACCTTGCCTTCCATTATAAGTAACAATAACAACGACAACAATAACAACAAAAGTGTGTAATTTAAATTTTTAAAGTACCAGTTACACACTGGGGTTGATATAATCGACTTAATCCATTTGTCTGTCCTTGTTTGTCCTCTCTATGTTTATCCCCTTGTGGGCAATAAAGAAATAAGAAATGTTAGCAAGCCAGGCGAAATGCTTAGCGGTATTTCATCTGTCTTTACGTTCTGAGTTCAAATTCCTCCAAGGCCGACTTTGCCTTTCATCCCTAAAATTTCCGGCCTTGTGCCTAGAGTAGAAAAAAATATTTTATAATTATAAACGGAAACAATGGGTGGAGGGAATGAAGTTGAAAAATCATGTGTTTTAAATTTTTTAAAAGTAGCATAAATGTGTTTATGGGAAGAAAAATATTGAAAAACATCAGTACATGTAAGAGTAACAAAGAAGCGGTCATTGGACTGTGGCCATGCAGGAGCACCACCTTTTAATCAAACAAATTGACCCCAAAACTTATTTTTATTAAAGACTGACACTTCGAATTGCGGAATTCTGTTTTAAGCACCCCATATAACCCCTCATGACATTTTCTTGGGATTTTCAGGGAATTTTTCTGGGGATATGTCAGTGACAAACAAACAAGGAGATTTTAAGGTGGTCATGAGATATACTGAAAATAACAGCTAAATAACCCTTAAATTACGTACAATTTTTTTTCTGCATAATCGTAACAATTATTATGATTATGCAGAAACATTGGTTCTAGGTCTGATTACAGGGAGGAAGAAAGTTATATAATTACTCGGAGGCCCAGAGTTGCAGAATATCCCATCAGTGAGTCAGCAATTGGATAATCCGTGGCTCCAGATGTTTCATATATCAAACATTACAGGTGTCTGCACATCACCTGTCAACATCCATACGAGTTGATTTTCCTTTCTTCTCTTCATCGTTTGTTAAATTCTCATCTGGTGGACAGAGTTAAGAGAGCACGTTTAAGCTCTGCATTGCCAGTGTCCTGTGATTCTTGCCTGAGTGCACTACATTTCCTGTGATTAGGCTTACAAATCTATTTCGTCTTTAAAATGTCTAGTGCTCCTCCAGTTAAGAGAAAAAGGAAACTGAACCAAGAAGGGCAAGTGTTTAAAAAAAAAATGGGAATTACAGTACTTTTGCATAACGGTGAATGGAAAGATACATTGTTTAATTTGCAACAACAGCATTGCCACGCCAGAAAGACATCATGAAACAAACCATCGATCTTACAATAAATATGAAGGGTCAATGCATGTTTCAAGGCTCAAGGAATTGAAGGCTAACTTGACACAGCAACAGACCTGGTTTACGAAATTCAGAAAGGGAATGTCACTTCCATTACTGCAAACTATGAACTCATCCGAATGATCACCATTACGGCTGAAATTGTGTGTCCAGAGAAAGCACACTTATTCAAAGATATTTCATTTACCAGGAACACTGTTGCTGAATGGATTGATGAAATGTTCAGGTGATTTGAAACAACAGCTGAAGGCCGCATCATCAAGATTTGAACATTTTTCTATTGCTATTGATGAGACCATTGATATCACTGGAATAGCACAGCTTGCAGTCTTCGTCAGGGCCTGTGGCAGTAAATTTAATTTTTTGAAGGACTAATTGAACTCATCCCCATGCATGTCATTACAAGCCAGGACATTTTTGAGAAAGTCAAACTGGTTCTGCATGACTACGGTTTTGATTTGAGTAAATTTGCATGATTATCTACCGACAGTGTTGCGAATATGGTTGGCAGACATAATGGTGTTGCTGCCAAGTTACGAATAAAAACAGAAAATTTGCATCTGAATTCTTCATTTGCACATTTTTACTGCATAATTCATCAGCAAAATTTGTGATGAAAGATAAGGCAGTTCACCGATGTTCCATTCATTTTAAAATTGGATTATGTGCTTAGTTTGGTCACAAAGACAGTAAACTATATCAGAGGCTGTGTTCTCAACCACTGTCAATTCAGCCAGTTGTTGGAAGATAAGGCAGTTCACCGATGTTCCATTCTACACAAGTCCACTGGTTGTCATGTTACAAAGTGCTGAAAAGATTTTATTTGTTGTGACAAGAAATAATAATGCTTTTGGAGATAAAAGGTCAAAACACAGATGAAATCAAACATGAGAATATGCTCCAGGATCTGCACAATTAATTGATCTCAATTTGAAATTACAAGGTAAAAACAAACTCATCACTCAGTTGTATGACGATATCAAGTGCTTCATTACAAAATTAAGCTTATGGAAATCACAGTTGTCAAATGAAAATTTACTTCATTTTCCTAAGTGCAAAGAACTGAAAAACAGTGATAATACTGAGTCTGTACTTAACTTTGCCAATTATGACAGTCAGCTGGAATTGTTGTCAAAGGAATTTCAGGAAAGATTTCATGATTTCTCATCTTTTGAACATCCGTTTGCATTATTCTCAGCACCATTCACCTTTGATATTGCTAAGACAGTAGAAAGCCTACAGATGGAACTATTGGAAATACAGTCAGATTCTTCACTCAGAGCAAAGTACAAAGTGCAACAGAAGTAATGCCCTTTTTATTTAGTAATTCTTATAATACAAAAATTTTTTTATTTAGTAATTTTTATAGTACAAAAACTTTTTTCATTTGATAAATTTTTATTGTACAAAAATTTATTACAGAAGTTAAAGAAATGAAAAAACAACAATTAATGAAAATAAATTGCACTAATTTTAAGAAATTTATTAAATATTGCTCCATCAAAATAACGTAATTCTTTATGATAAAAAATTTTATTAACTTGTTCAAAATGCTCCTCTTCGTTTTCAGTACAATGCTGAACCCTAACAGCAACACTTCTACAAACCTTTCGACACATTTCCTTGTTAATTGCAGAAAATTTGTGTGGGTGTATTTCAATACACCCACAAGAAAAAGTCAGATGGTGTTAGGTCTGATGATCATGATGACCACTCAATGTTATCCATTTCACCTCAAAATTAAGATTTAACTATTCCTGAACGTTTTACCCATAGTGAGGTGATGCACCATCTTTTTGAGAGTAGAAAACTATAAAAATTATACAAATAAGAAAGGGCATTACTTCTGCCGCACCCTGTATTTTGAAGTGGTGATACCTGGTTTCTTTTCATACCTTCCTGAAAACTTTAAGAACTTCAGAAAGTTTGCCATAAAGATTACGGCAATGTTTGGTTTTACATATGAGTATGAACAGTTATTTTCCTTCATGAAATCAATAAAAACATCTCAGAGAACAAGGCAACTGACTGATCAACACTTGTGATATCTGATCAAACTCAGAACTGCACAGACATTTCAGCCAGACATACCAAAAATTGTCAGCAAAAAGAGGTGTCAAGCCTCAGGATAAAACACTAAAACTGTTTGAATAGTTGTAAATAAATGTCCATTTTGAACTGTTGTAATTTTTGTACAATGTATTTATTGCTTTTGCATTCATATCTATGTTGCCGTTTAAAATTTCGTTTTTTGTTTTCCTCCCCTTTTGTTAAACTACTTCATTACTTTGCATTCTTGAATGTCGCAAAACCATAGTATGTTTCTAAATTTAAGTAAGAAAAATATTCTGCAATAATTTTTATTAAATGACTTCAATTATAATTGAAGCGAGTGCAGCCCTCATAACAACTCAAATGTGACCCGTATGGCCCTCGGGGGACCTTTCTTTAGCAATGGAATAGCCATTGTTACAGGGACCCAATTTAGCTATGAAATTATTATAAGAAAGCATCAAATAGAATTCCTTCTTCTCTTACTCAGTACCTATTCCAGACACATATCTTCGCTAAGTAACAGCAAAGATATATTTTATTCTCTTTTCCACACCCGACAACCTTCCTAGGTACACGAAAGGCATCAAAATTACTACCAGATTTTGTTTTGACGTCAATGCAACTCTGCACAAGGTAACATTGACGTCCACGACACATCCTTGCTGTTACAGCTTTCATTTTCTCAAATTGCATCCATCACATTAGTAATTTGGAATTGAAACCAACTTCTTTTGTCCAGTTTTTCCTTCGTTTATTTTCAAATTTTGACATGGATATCATGCAATGCCCACGGTTTTACATAGAAGATGTAATACTCTTGTCTATTGACCATGATCAGCTAACTGACTGGTTGAAACGGTATGGAATCCTAGCACCATCTCGTATCTGCACTTGTGGTCGCAGTTGTTCATTCGCGAAACGGAGTGGCTATATCTGGAAATGCACCAACAGGTACTGTTGGAAACTATTTTCTATAAGGAAGAGGTTGTTCTTTGAAAACATCCACCTTACTTTGGATACAAAGCTCTTGTACTGATGGTCACTCAATGTATCGTTAACAATTATCATGGAGGAGCTCCAGATTGGAAGCTGGTCAACTATAACAGACCGGACAAATTTTTGTTGTGATGTTTTAGCAGAAAACCTAGTAAGCCACCCAGCTGTAACTGATGGTCCTCAGATAGTGGTCGCTATTGATGAGTTAAAGTTTATGCACAGGAAAAACAGGTGAGGTGTGCATTATGATGGTGCTGGGTGGCGTTGAATTGGACAATCCCGAAAACTGTTTTCAATTGATATGCCCGAATAACAGTTGGTCAGCAGCAACTTTGAAATTGATCATACTCTAACATGTCCGCCCAGGAACGATTATATTCACGGATGAATGGGCAGCATATTAGAACTTACAGGATCATGGATTCGTGCATTTAACTGTGAACCATTCTGTGTCATTTGAGAATGAAGCCATAGGTGTCCACACAAATCATGTAGAAGGAATGTAAGCTCACGCCAAACGCAAGTATCATCAGCTTTATGGCACCTCCTCAAACGTGTTTGCTACATATTTGATGGAAGTGATACCGCAATAGAACATTTGAAAATTTACTCGTTCAAATAGTTGAGCAATCTAAATTTTGAACTCAATACAAGCACCTATGCATGCACAAACATATTGGGTCATATATATATATATGTTTGTGTGTGTGTGTGTTTCTTTAAAATTTCAAGTTTCATTTTGTAGAAAAAAACCCACTTTCAAATTTACACTTTTGCTTTCAGCTTGTCATTTTTCTTTCTTTCTACCTCATTATGCCTAGGAAATTTTTCTAGAAAAGTAAGTACAATGCTAATAATAATTACTGAATGCACATTTCTTTCATTTTATCGCAGACTCAATCTCTCTCTTTTCAATAAACTCGAAGTTAACCCATCCTGCACGCAGTCATTTCGCATGCTAGAAATAGCAAGGATCACATGGGTGTGTTCCTAAGGCCATACCAACCAATTCGTCTCTGATGGTTTTTCACATTATGTTAATAATGTGTTACATTTTACTTGTTTCAGTCATTGGATTGTGGCCATGCGGGAACACCTTTTAAAAACCAGCATTTCAGATCAGGACGCCAACATAAGCTGGATTTTCTCCGTTTCGATGGCAATTTTTCCACTTCTTTTCCCTGCGACTTTCAAAATGATGGGGTGGTGAGGCATATATTTTATGAAAAATTTTTTTGAAAATTTTTCCCCCCGCCATCATCACCTCGCTCCAGACCGATTTTGGCCATTTTTTTTTTCATTACGCACTTATAAAACATGGGAGAAACATTTTCGGTTCAAAGAAAAAATTTAATCTCTTCAGAGGAAAAAGTGTGTGATTTAAGGGAGATTTGGCTGTTGTTTCTAGCATATCGCAAGACCACCCTCTTTTTTTTTTTTGTCACTCAAATATGTATTGATGTTTTTCAATATTTTCCCCCGAGAACATATTTATGATATAAAAAAAAAAGAAAAGTTATGATTTTTTTAGCCCCACTCCCTCCATTCGATTGTTTCTGCTTATATAATTCTAAAATATTGGAGAGCCAGAGAAGATTATTGCTGGGATTTATCTAGAGTGATTTTAAGGTGGAGCTGGACGGAGATTAACAATATGGCAAGCCAAAAATTTATTAATTTCGAATTTTATATGAAAAACTCCAAAATTGATCCACACACCCCTCGCCACCCAACAAAAAAGGGTGCGCGTGCGCAACAATCTCTACAGCTCATTGAACGGTCCTGGGATCTTTGGAAAGATCCAATAATTCTGTCATACGTCTACTAAAAACTTCCAAAATTGATCCATACACCCCTCGCTACCCAGCAAAAAGGGTGCGCGCACGCAACAATTTATACAGCCTACTGAAAATGAACGGCTGAGGAGGTAACCCAATGAGCTCCACACATTTTTAGTTAGCCGTGCGAAATAACAGCCAAATCTCTAGTTTTTTTTTTTCTTTCTTTCTTTATCTGCTAACAAATTCGGAAATAACGGTTGGGAAAAAAATCTACAAAAATATCTAATTTGAGCAGTTCAACATATAAATACAAAAACTAAAATTGAATAGCAGAACAGAAGACACTTTACAAGGGGGGAAAAAGTGCACAATTAAAATGACTTGCTACAAACTGGAATTTACTGAGGATAAACCTCGGCAATATGTAATTTTGGTAATCTTTCGTCTCTAGTAGACCTTTCCGTCGATTTCCGTAAAAAATTTTTTTTTTTTACATATGGGCTTGCGGGAACTTTTGAAGTAATGAGAGCGAAAGAGACTAAGAGAAAGCGATTGTATGACGAGGGAAGTTCTTTTGAAGTTACCGTGCATGTGAAGCATTGATGTACATGTGTGTGTTTGATGGGGTGTGGGAGACAGCCAGTATGTTGTGTAAGTGAAGTGCTTCTGTTAGTATGTGTGAAGAGACAGAGTAATGTGTGAAAGAAAGAGATAACTGAAATTTTTTACTCGGTGTATGTGTATATGTATGTATATTACTTCAAAAGTTCCCGGAAGCCCATATGTAAAAAAAAAATTTTTTTACGGAAATCGACGGAAAGGTCTACTAGAGACGAAAGATCGCCTAAAAATTAAGAAATTTAGTGGGAGGGCGGATTTAAAATTTTAAAAACGTGATTTTTTGCACATTCGGAATCTCCGTCAACGAAAACCTCTATGAATCTGCTGAGAGAGAAAAAAAAAATTCTGAAAGCTCGGTTTCTGTGTGTGCGTGGCGGGTGGGGTTGTTGTCCAGCTCCACCGATTTTAACAAATTACAATTTTCTCAAGAAAGCCAAGAGAAAAAATGATGTTTTTATAAACACATTCTACCAGTATACGAAGTTTTAAAGTGTTTAGTTAACTAGAAATTGTGTTGACATGTGCCGTTCAAAAGGAAAAGATCCATTTTGATTACTACCTCGAGTATAATTCGCATTTTCTCCCCAAAATTTAATGGTCAAAATTCCTAGTGCGCACTATATACGAGGTTAAGAATGAAAATTATTTTCTAAGCAATGTCCGAGTCTCTATTTGCTGTCCGGCAATGTTTATTTAGACGCATTTTGTGATGTCGAGCGCGAAAATACCTTAAATCATCCATAACTTTCAGTAAGCAACATTTATTAAATGAAAGATATTTGTATAAAATTTCATTTAAAAATACCCATTTCTTTGAAAGTTATGAGGGAAAATATCGGGCCGTGTAAATTCTCCGAAACTGCTCTCCTCAGCCCCTCTGAAAAAGTTTTTCCAACAAATCTTTACAAACACTCAGTCTACAGGATCTAAGCGATTATTTGTTGAAAGTTTCGTTAAAAAGTATCCATTTTTCTACAAGTTAAAGTGACAAAATCGATGGGGCATACATCTGTAGTTATGCCAAATTTATTGCATGGAGAATGCTGAATTTTTTTTCTATTTGTTTTAGTGTCTGGCATTGGCTACAACGAGGGTGAATTGTGTAGATATCTCTGGCGGTGTTTATTACTTACTTAGAACTAATAAGGTTATTGCTGTAGTTATTTTTCCCTGCGTTTAGACTGGTGCTGAAGTAGGTTGTGTTGTAGATTTTGCTACTTAAACCAGTCTTTTAAAAACACATCGCTGTTTCAATTAGCCACTTGGGGGCACATACTTGCAAAGAACTTTGAGGTTTGTCTATAAGAGCCAAACATTTAACATAAATTCAGTCGTGAAATATCAATTTTTTCTCCCACTTAAACTAAGCTTGCAACGCAGATCTAAACGAAAACCGCTAGATATAGAAGAGACAGTAATGACTAAGGATCTTAGATCTTGTTCTTTCTGAAAACCAGATGTAACTGGAAGAATTTGTGGCAAAACAGAGATTTTTTTGAATCTACTTAGTTGATTCTCATTAATGTCCTGAAGAACTTCGCTGGTCTTTTTCACAAAACTTCTCTGGGTTGCTGACGTGGAAGTTTCACTAACCGTATTCAAAACATTGAATAATGAAAGTGTTTATTTATATCCCTCTGTTCATTGTGTCGGTTTCTAAGATATCGAAAATACTTTCGGTTTCCGTTTCTCTCAGTAGCGTGTTTCTGTTGCGGTTTTTCATTTTATCTTTTACTTTCGTGTCAATCCGATGTATTCTTTTTGTATCGGAGATTAACTATTTCCTTCAATTCTATTACTCTGTTGGGTGTGTCACAATCCCATTTAAGAAATATTTATTGAGCACGTCTGATGAAAAATACCTCGCTAAGACAAATTACGAAGTATTTATGTCAGTGTGATCTGCGCACAGACTGTACAGGCTGTCTGCTGTAATTGAAGATATATTATGTTTAAGAAGGAGAAAATTTGGCTATCGCTGAAAGTGGCTAAATCCCACACTATGTCACTAATCTTATCGAATGTTTGTGTGATTATATTCTTACACAGTTTTTCATCAAGATAAAGAAGATATAAATTATTTAATAAAAAGATAACAAAATCAAGGGTTAATATTTACAACTGTAAACATTAACCCAGTTTTCTTTTTACGCAACACAAACAAAACAAGATTAGCTCTTCAGATAATACTGCCTACTAAAAAATAGGCAGTCAATATATCATGTATCTATCTAGGTACAGCACAGTGCTTGCCTAGCACTTATTTTATCGACTGCAAAAGAGTGACGAAATAATATTTGTCTACACCATACATACAAACTATTTGATCTTCTCATTAATAGATAGATAGGAGACAAACAAATGTTCATAAAAATTTTGCCAGAGACAGTATTTACGCGGCCGTTCAACCTGCTAAAAGTAGTTGACAAATCTCTCCCAAATCACGCCCTATAGTTTTAAAAACAAGGACATATTTGATAATATAGTCCTCGATACGTGTCTAGAAAGAAAAGGAAATAGTCGTGATTGGAATACCTTTGATCATAAGGTTACTCAATCAGAGATTACTAGGGGCTAAACAACAAACAATGGTCACACTCCTTGATCTGCTAGAATTAGCAGCCAAATAATAAAATCATCTCTCGTCGCTCTGGGAGGAGTCACAGTTTCCTATGTCGGTGCCACACTTCCCACCGACAAGATTTCAGGACATGCCGGGCTGTGTACTATCAACCGCCGACTATATCCCGTTCTTTTTCTTTTTATTTTTTCTCTTTCTCCTGCTTGCTACGGGAGGGTGTGGTACCTCCGCTTTATTCGGAGGATCTCTCCCGCAGCTTTAGGGTCGCTCGGTGGACAACCATTGTTGCCCACCTACTTTCTTTTCCTTTTTTCGAGGTCTCCACCTCCTCGACTGCCTCCATCTCTCCCTCTAATGGGGGAGCGGGGGCGCTACTTTTATTAACTGCTCCAGGACCCTACCTTGGTCCTGGAGACAGTTATTTTTAATGTGGCCTGGCTCCAGGCACAGGTGACACTTGGGGGGGGGGCGTCCCTCAAGAATCACCGAATACCTAGAACCGGCCATTCTCAAAAGATCTGGGAAAACCAGATTATTGGCTGATTGGGTCCACATGGTCAAAACCGCTTTTGACCCCACCCAATCAGCCGCAAGCAACATTTTAACATTAATGAGCTTGTTTCCTCTGCTACCCAGACTCCGGCGGATAGTGTCTTCTATCCACTCGGGTTTTATCCTGGATGGCAGCCCACAGACCCAAGCTCTTGTTAATTTCTTCCCACAATATGTGGGAAGAAACAGAATCTTTGCCCTTCTGAGAGCTGGTTCGCAAATTTGCGAGCCACCTCAGGGGTGTCAAATAGCAACCACACTGTTGCGTATTTGACACTCTTGGCAAGCTACTTACCACAGCCACTCCTGCGCCTATGATAATAATCTAAAATTATACTCATGATGGTAATCTAAAATTTCAGAAAATCAGTTATTTTTCCTCGTTTGCGCGAGTATTCTGTGTTTGAGGTGATCTTTGTATTTACAAAAATATTTTTATTGTGATATAAATTAATTCAGAAAACGGCGGGAATCGGATCAAAATACCTACATAAGTTGGATTTTCTCCGTTTAGATGGGAATTTTTCCTATTTTTTTCCACCACAGCCTTCGAAATGACGGAGGGCATCCTTTTATGAAAAAAAAGTTAAAACTTTTGAAAATTTGATTTCCCCACCTCCGGACCGATTTTGGCCAATTTTTCCTTTTCTTTTTGCTTTCCTTGGGGGGTGAGGGAGTACTACACACTTAAAAACAACGGGAGAAATTTTTGGTAAGGAAAATAAACGAAAAACGTAAATATTTTCAGACGAAAAGGTAGTATAACTTAAGGAATATTTGACTGTTGTTTTTAGTACATTCCACGACAGATCCCCCTTAAATCACACACTCCTTTTTTTCCTTTTACCGTGTGTAGTAGAAAAAAATTGGCCAAATCAAGTCCGGAAGGAGAGGGGCGGGGATTAAAAGATATCACAAATTTTCGAAAATTCATTTTCATAAAAAAAAATAAACTTTTTTTTAAAGGCCAGGGTGAAAAAAAAATAATGGAAATCCCCGTCAAAACGGTGAAAATCCACCTTCCCCCAAACTAAAGCGTTTGACCCGAGCCAAAAAACAAAAGAAAAATAGTGTAATAGGTGTAAAACAACTTGCTCAAAACGAATATGAAAAAAACAATGCGCGCTCGAGAAGGTGGGGGGGGATAACTCGGAAAATCCACATCGTCGGACCATGGACTATAGTGTTTGACCCGAGCCAAAAAAAAAAAAAAGAAGGAAAATATACTGTAATTGGTGTAAAACAACTTGCTCTAAACGAATATGAAAAAAAAAAAAAAATGCGCGCTCGCGAACGGGGCAGCGTGGGGGATAGGACTCGGAAAATTCACATTCTACCTTATCAAGAAAAACCGATTCCAGTATATTTTTTGGATTTTCATTTCCAAGTCAAGATGTAAACATTAACCCTTATCTCCCCTTAATCTTATTTTTATTTTTCCATATATAACTAAACTGAACAATTATCGCATATATATATGTGTGTAAGTATGTGAATGTGTGCCCGCGCGCGATGAAATCAATAAACAATATTATCCTTTGCTTGGAGAAGGAAATAAGGGCGTTGTATCAGTAAGGACTAATGTGGGAAAATGGACTACAACGAAATAACAACAACAACAACAACAATAATAATAATAATATGTATATTTACTCTGCTTTCCCCAGCGTGACCGACGTGACACTGTAAGATAGAAGGCAGAGAATTGGCAGATTCGATGACACACCGCTTAGCGATATTTTGTCCGCTTACGTTCTGAGCTCAAATTCCGCCAAGGTCGACTTAGTTTTTCATCCTTTCGGGGTCGATGAAATAATTATCAGTTATTGGAATCGATTTGCCCATCCCACAAAATTTCAGGCCTTGTATCTATAGTAATGTGAAAGAGAAACATTAAAATTCTATCACAAAAGTACTACCTCGTTTTCAAAGGAAAGTGAAAGTTTTTTTCCAGGAAAAACTGATTATTTCAATATTACATGCATCTGTACTTCCTGATTATTTTGCGTCATGATTTATCTTAACTACGTCATCAGTTTATATAAATCGGCTGTCGACATTAGTTTATTACTTTTCTTGAATTAACTCGAAGGAAGGTTTGTGATGACATTTTCTATCATTTAATTCTCAGTTTTACATACTTTGCTTGCAGGACGTCGTGGTTTGCAGTTCAAGCACCTGACATATCAAAAATATTTTGACACTAGAAAATTACATTGAGAAACCGATATTCCTACTCAATAGAACGTTGTAGACTTGTTTGAATTCATAGTATAACTATAAAGTTTATCGAAAACAAAAAAAAAAAACAAAACAACTCCCCCAAAATACATGAAAACAGCTGTATTAGTCCCGTGGTTGTTAACATTCATATTAGCTACTAATTTTGTAAGATAAAAATACTGGTTGATTGTGGACGGAACTATCGAGATATGTTCATAATTTATAGATAAAACATGAGCGTTGTTTCATTGAAGAAATAACGAAATGGAATTTAATTAAATAAACATACAGTGATGTTTGCACTATCGCTTTCAGGAAGAGAAAATAAAAATCAACTCATGTTTTTGAACTTGGAAATTAAGGAAATAATGTATATGGCTATCGTGAAACTATATACTTTCAGTTTCTTAACCTCCATTTAGCTTATAGTTTTTGGTGGCCGCGACCAGCTTGTTTGTCTTAAAGAATATTTTGAAGTATAATTAAGAATTTTTATTGTTATTATTTTTTTTTTTTTTGCGCTATTATTCGCTTTTATGCAGTTGCAATGAAATTATTCTGCTTTTGTGTTTGTTGCTTACAATGTGAGACTGACTGCTGTTTCTAACCGATTCAGTAACTGTATTGAAGTTCTATTTATGAGGTAAAAGTAATAGAAATTTGTCCCATCTTTTAATGAAATTATAAAAAAATTATTGAGGCAATCTTTGGTTTTTAAGTACATCTATATCTGTGAGGAAACAATATTGTAGTTTATTTTATCCATGGATTAAACATAGTTTTATAATTAATTTGTACCTGTATCTGTTTAACCCAATAACCACAAATAAAAATGGGAAAAGAGGAACAAGAAAAGGAAAAGAAAGAAACATTAAAAAATGGGTTGGTTGATTGCATCAATCCCAGTATTTGTCTGGTACTTCATTTTATCCACCCCGACAGAGTGAAAAGCAAAGTTAACTTCGGTAGCATTTGAATTCGGAACGTAAAGATCCACTGCTCTCGGGATATCAAAAGTAAAAATGCTGTAACTAATTTTAAACAGGTGAAGACAATATTATCATAACAAAAAAGGTTATGTAAACATTAACAAAAAAAAAAAAATAATAATAGAATGGCGGTGCCCCAGCATGGCCACAGCTCATTAGCTGAAACTAGAAAAATCAAAATCAATAATAAACGTATGCTTGACAACCGTCTTTTATAGGAAATAAACTAGCCATTACATTACATAGCAAATTTCTAAAATACTGTAATTTGCTGGTGAATTATATATTTCACCTTGTGGCTCTCAAAATGTTCTGTAGGGCTAAATCATTGACAATATAGCTTTTGCCATTATTGGTGCGTAAAGTCAAAACGGATGACACATCTTTTTTGTATGTATGTGTGCGTGTGTGAGAGAGAGTGCCTGAGAGAAGATGTGTGTTCGTATGTATTTTTTTGCATGTATGTCTAAGTGTCACTTACTCTCCCTCTCATACACATACATACAAAAACAGATGTATATATATTTATGTATGTACGTATTCATGACAACACACCCCTTTACTCACTCACTCTCTCTCGTCGCACGCACGCACACACACACACACACATACAAAATACACATTTTTTGTTTTACGAATCGCTTATGTTCATGTACTTTTTGTCCATGTATGTATATAGTTGTTGGCTTTTCTACATGTGTGCCTCTCCTCTTTCGACTTTGTTTCCTCATAACTTCCAGAAAAATTTATATGTTGTAATTGAAACTTTCTACAAATACGCTTCAGATGGTGTAGATTCCGAGGCGAAGTTTCGCATGTCGTAGCACAGATTTCCGTCGATTTCCGTAAAAAACTTTTATTTTTTTACATAAGTAATGAGAGCGAAAGAGACTAAGAGGAAGCGATTTTATGACGAGAAGGTTTCTCTTTGAAATCGGCCTGTGTGTGTTTGATGGGGTGTGGGAGACAGACAGTATGTTGTGTAAGTGAAGTGCTTCTGTTAGTGTGTGCGAAGAGACAGAGAGAGTAATGTGTGAAAGAGAGAGATAACTGATTTTTTACTCGGTGTATGTGTATATGTATGTATGCATGTATCTATGTATGTGTGTGTGTGTAAGTATGTGTGTGTGTATGTATGTATGTATGGCCGATTCATCGTAATTTTTTACTCGGTGTATGTGTATATGTATGTCTGCATGTATGTGTGTGTGTGTATGTATCTATGTATGTGTGTATGTTTATGTATGTATGTATGTATGGTCGATTCAGTGTAATTTTTTACTCGGTGTATGTGTATATGTATGTCTGCATGTATGTGTGTGTGTGTATGTATCTATGTGTGTGTGTGTGTGTGTAAGTATGTGTGTGTGTATGTATGTATGTATGTGTGTGTGTGTATGTATCTATGTATGTGTGTGTGTGTATGTATGTATGTACTCGGTGTATGTGTATATGTATGTCTGTCTCTTCGCACACACTAACAGAAGCACTTCACTTACACAACATACTGTCTGTCTCCCACACCCCATCAAACACACACAGGCCGACTTCAAAGTGAAACCTTCTCGTCGTAAAATCGCTTCCTCTTAGTCTCTTTCGCTCTCATTACTTATGTAAAAAAATAAAAGTTTTTTACGGAAATCGACGAAACTATGCCGATTCCGATTATCGGAATTTGTTGTGAAATTTGTTTTTCTGTGGGGTGGAAAAAGGAGTTTCGAAAGTTCATATGAGTTGGGTTTGTGTCCTTATAACTTTCAGAAAAAGATATTTTTTTAATGAAATTTTCTGCAAGTACTTTTCAGAGTATGTAGATTATGGGCATTGTTTCATATCTTACGATTATATCGAAATTTGATGTGGAAAAAAATAGTCAGCACACACGCATATTGACACAATTATTTTTTTTAAATTTCAAGTTTCATTTTGTAAAGTATATATGACGTGTCTTAGTATGTATGTGTATGAAACTCATCAAATTTTGTTTTCATGTAATCATAATCTACACACTGAAAGGTAATTGGCAATCTTTCGTCTCTCGCCAGGTAATTTATAGAACATTTCATAAAAAGACTGGCATAACTACAGATGTATACTCCTCCGACTTTGTTGCCTTATAACTTCCAGAAAAATGAAACTTTAAACAAATAAATCGTTTAGATCCTGTAGATTGAGTGTATGTAAAGATAGGCTATCTCTCGATATGAGAACCGTGTTTTACTCACTTTTTGTAGTGCGTGTGTATGTGTATGTATGCATGTGTGTGTTTGTGTATGTATGTGTGTGTATGTATGGCCGATATATACATACACACACATACATACATACACACACATACATGCATACACACATACATACATACACACACACATACATACATACACGCACACACTACAAAAGTGACTAAAAAATTTCAGTTATCTCTCTCTCTTTCACACACACACACACACACACACACACAACAGCAACATTACTCTCTGTCTCTTCACACACACTAACAAAAGCACTTCACTTACACACTCTACTTTCTGTCTCGCACACCCCATCAAACACACACACACACACACATGTACCTCAATGCTTCCCATGCACGGTAACTTCAAAAGAACTTCCCTCCTCATACAATCGCTCTCTCTTAGGTTCTTTCGCTTTCATAATTTCAAAAGATCCCATTTCCCCCCAACCCCATATGTAAAAAAATAAAAGTTTTTTACGGAAATCGACGATCATATATAAACAAATAAACGTGGTCAGTTTATATATATATATATATACATACATCTACGTTTATATATATATATATATATATATATATATATATATATATATATATATATATATGCATCTGTGTAGTGTATGTATGTATATGTATATATATATATATATATATATATATGCATCTGTGTAGTGTATGTATATGTATATATACATCTATCAATATATACATACAGCTATGTATACATATCTTCTCTATATTATAAATCTGAAATGCGAAAAGTTTGTTTGTTTGTCTGGTTTTGGCATTGAGAACGGGTTAAAGGCCACTAGATCCCGTCGGATTGACTCCAAAATTTACAGGGACATGTAAAATGAGGTGAGGATGTCAGTGGGCTAGGTTAGAAATCCCTATCTTAAAAGGTGTCGTTGCTAGGGCCAAAAACGCATTTTGACAAGTCTACTCTCATTCTTTTATGTATCTGTCTTCCTCTGTCACTCACTCTCTTTCCTCCCTTCCCATCACTTTCTATATATAACGTCGTTTAACAGCGTCTAACTCCCCTTCACTTTCTCTTTATAACGTCGTCAAACAGCGTTCTATATCTCCCCCTCACCGCCTTCGACAGCGCTTTCACACTCTCTCTCTCTCTCTACGTCTGTCTGCATTCATAGAGAGAATTATCATCGCCATGACGATCACACAATCATGAGAACAAATATTATGAATCAGATATTTATTGGGTTAATTTATATATATGTGTGTGTGTGTTCTATATATAAATATGTATATTAAACTTTTTAATACTTTTTGATAGTTATATATATATTTTTTTAAAATTATAAATATAAATTAATAATTTTAATTTTAAATTTGAATAATTTAAATTTTTCAATTTTATATTTTATATATTTTGTATATTATGTTTTTATTTTTATGTTTTGGTTTGTTTTTCACTGTTTGGTTTGCCTATTAGTGGTTTTTATCTCTAATTTAATTTATACATATATATATATATATAATTTGTATACATTTGTATATGTAATGCGTACACACACACACACACACATATATACATATATATGTGTATATATATATATATGTATATATAATGTGTGCATTATGTGGTCGGTTGAGCTGAAAATATGCACACCTATGTTAAAAGTGCTGGCAAGTTTGCATGACAACTATTTTTTCCTCAAATGAAAGGCGTGACCTTTAGGACAAAATTCCTCATCTTATAAAATGTGGCCCCAATAGACCCGAATGAAATCAGGTTATATTAACCAAAATGTGAAATGGGGCTGGAAGGGGATTAAAATTTAAAGAAGTGGGTGTTTAGGAATTCTCTGTTACATGAAGCTAAAAAATTTGCACCAGCCTTTTAATCGTTAATGTGTTGCCGTCCATGATGAAGGAGTTTTGAATGCTTACCATGGTGAGTCTACTGTCGTGAGAAAGAATCACTTCAAAACTTGGTGTTTAGGAATTTTATTTTACATCAAGTTCAAAATTTTACACCAGCCGTTAAACTGTCAATACGTTGCTGTTCGTCGTTAAGAAATGCCAGTCATGGTGACTCTACTATCCTCAGATTCTATCCCTTCAAACTTTGGTTTCCAATATTTTATTATTTTTATTCAGCTCGCAAGTTCGCCTATCCCTTTTAAATGTTAGTGTTTTGCTGTCTGCCTTGAAGCAGACCTTTCCGTTGTCACTGCCTGATATTTATGATTGATCTTTTGAACTACTTTCTTTCTCAACTTACTCAAGATCTTTTGTTGTTTATAAATGGAAGAGAGATAGATAAAGATAGAGAGTAAGAGAAAGCGAGGGAGAGTCCGAGAGAAAAGAAAAGTAAGAGAGTGGGAAAGTGAGAGAGAAAAGAGAGAGAAACAAAGAGGGAGAATCATCATCATCATCGTTTAACGTCCGTTTTCTGTGCTAGCACGGGTTGGACAGTTTGACCGGGGTCTGGGAAGCCAGGAGGCTGCACCAGGCTCCAGTCTGATCTGGCAGTGTTTCTACAGCTGGATGCCCTTCCTAACGCCAACCACTCTGTGAGTGTAGTGGGTGCTTTTTTCATGCTGCCGGCACAGGTGCCAGGGGGGATGTCGGCGGCCACGATCGGTTGGTGCTTTTTACGTGCCACCGGCACAGAAGCCAGTCAAGGTGGCGCTGCCATCGGCCACGTTCGGATGGTGCTTTTTACGTGCTGAAAGGAAGCAACAGAAAGTAGCAACCACACTCTTACCCGCGCGTAGAGCGAGTCACCTTAAGCTAGTATATATATATATATATACAGACATATAAGCATATATATATACACACATATATATATATATATATAATATATATATATATGCACACACACACACACACATACATATATATATATATATATATATATATATATATATATATATATATATATTATATATATATATATATATATAAAACTGAGAATGTCTGTCTATGTGAATCCCAAAAACTTGAGAATTACACAACAAATTTCATTCAAATTTTACACACGCCTTACTTAGGGTCCATGTAGTGTCATGGGCAGAAAAAAAATTTAGCTTCTTGCCTAGGGCGAGCCCACAACAATATCATTTCTCTACTATTTCAGTATTACGTGTTCAAAGTGAAAGAAAACATCTCTCTATTGTAATGTCAGATGCTTTCAGTTTAATACTCAAACTATTAAAGTGAAACTATTATATGACAGGGTTGAACCATTAAGAGTGGACATCCGCTATGGTCTTATATGCTACACCACTGGTTTTCAATTCATATTAATCAAATTAATATTCAATCTTTCAACCTTAGTATTTTAAATTCAAATTTACATGAGTGTATATATATATATATATATATATATATATAAATTGATCAAAATAAAAATAAAAATAAAAACATGAGGCGAAGGATTCAGCGGTACATATGTTTCGGGCCTTTATTAGACAGATTCATAACAAATCATAATGTATGTCTGTGGCCTTCTTCAGCCGCGCACAACAGCTTCCACAAGGACATGTGTTACTTCCGAAATTCTTGGTTGGGGATGCAAATCTTCTCGTTCCCGTACGACATAATGCGGCAGCAGCATCGAATTGAATCGTCCATCTCTTTCTTCTCTCAATGTAGAATGAGGAAACTTGGATGTTGAGGTAATGTAAATAAATAAATACGTATATAGAGGTGAAGATGGAGGGGCGAGAGTTCGGGACGAGGGATAAAAAATATAAAATAATATAAAATAATATAAAAATGTAGAGGATAAAGATATAAAGAGTTGTAAGGAGATGTAAAGGGGGTATAAAGAAATATAAAGAAATATAAATAAATGTAAAGGCATAATGTTGTAAAGTAAAAATAGAAATGGAAATAATAGTAAAAGAAGTAAAAGAACCTGATAAAAACATGATAAAAGTGTAAAAGAATGTAAAGATAAGGGATGTATAGAGGTCGCGGACCCAGCATGGTGGTCAGGAGATTGATAAAACTTAGTTGTAGAACTGTCAGTAAATTAACGGTTTCGTCGTAAATCAGAGCTGATGAGAGTTTAATCTGGTTCCTTGAATTAAATGGACTTCCAGTACATACATATCATCTAGACGTATATGTACGCGTGTATGTGGGTGTATGTACCCATGATGATATGTATGTACTGGAAGTGTAATTGATTAGTTTCCTCCATTAAAATTTTAGGCCTTGCACCTATAGTAGAAAGAATTGTATATTATTTTAAAATAAACTAATTTGTTTTCACTCTTCAGGATTGGAAGCAGAATCAACATCATGGAGCTAAATAATATATACAAAAATAAAGATATTTTCCGATTTTCACAACTCAGAAGCTCAATACTAAGAGATTCTGATAGTGATGAAGAAGGAAGAAAAGAAAGTGCTACCTTACAAAAGGGAAAGGTAAACATTTAAAATTTAATATTTAATTTTAATGCTCATAATGCTAACAGCTTGAATAATCATATTTATCGTGAGTGTGTCCTTATAAAATGAGATGGCTCTTCTAATGTAGATAGATGCAAATCAGCAGAATTATGCTTAGAGTTGCTTGTTTATAGTTTCCATTGAATCCAGTGATGTCCCTCTTCTTCATTTGTGGATCCTTAAATGACAGCATACCAATTCTTGATACACTGTTTTAGCCACATGTGGACATGTAAATTTTTGGTTGGATGGCCCTTGTGTAATTGCATATATACCCATTTTCTCTCTTCTGAGAGTGCTGTCTTCTCTATATTTACAACAGTTAGAAGCTAGACTAAGTTGTGGACAAAGATATATTCCACTTTTAAAAGGTTGATGTTACTCCTATTCAAAGCAGTTTTCAGCTGGTCTTTTAACTACTTGTTCGTTTTTTTCAATCAAGCTTGGCTATTGTAGAACTGCTCATAAACAATCCTATGGCAGAGATGCAAGTCAAGCATGCACTTTATATTTCTCAGCCATTTAAATAGTTTTAATGCTGCTACTGTGGTTCAGTGGAAGATTCCTATGTGTGTAATCTTATCTCTTCAGATGTCTGAAAAAAAAAATTCTGGAGACATGGGATGTTAAAGGCCTCTAGGGTCTTAATGTGTGGGCCATGCCTTGTTCCCATACAAGAGGTTGGAAACACAGACTGCTTCGTAGACAGTGACATTGGTATGGAGATTGAGCTGATAGTTTAGAAAGACTCAGTTTCTAAGGCCTCTAAAACACACAGGACTGTCTGAGGTGATTTTTGAATATTATCATCAAGTGTGCAGTCATTAAAAATAATGCTGCATCAGTTTCCCCAAGGTGGATGGGTCTTGAAAACTGTATTGCCAGTCATCTCTTTCATGATGTTCAAAGTCCTGAGATCAGCCTTCATTTCATGTCTTCCAGAGTCTTCTTCCACTAGTTCCATCCACATTTAGTGGTCAGCACTTTTTTATACAGCAGTCCAGATCCATATAATTTACACTTCCATACCAACACAATCTTCTTTTCTTTTTCTTTTTTTTGTTTTGTACTCTATATCTGATTTCTCTTATGTCAATTTTTTTTCTCAGCATTTTTGTAGTATATCTTTCATACCATCATTCATTTATTCTCCAACATCAGCTGCATTTGTTACATCAGGTGTTGCTCAATTATACTCAAGAAATTTTAATGTCTATTTTCTATGCTGGTATGTATTGGACAGTTCAACAGGAGCTGGCTGGCATGGGTTGAACAGTTCAACAGGAGCTGGCTGGCAAGCTAGAGAGTTGCACTAGGCTTCATTTGTCAGTTTTGTATGGTTTCTACAGCTTGATGCACTTACTAATGCCAACCACTTTATAGAGTGTACCGGGTGCTTTTTATGTGCACCTGCACAATACATTTTATGTGGCACCAGCAGGGTCACCATGTAGCTTGCAAGACAAAACCCCTTCAGCTGAGAGAGGGAGTGGAACTGAGGGATGTGGCTGTGAGCCAGGTGAGAGGTTAGAATAAAAAAAAGAGAGACAGATAGTTGTCTTGCTATTGAGGAGGTACTTAGCTACCACAGTAGGACATGGAAAGAGAGGAAGAGAGAAGATAGAGAAATAGTTAAAGTGTGAGAAAGAAATAGATTGTGTTGGAGAAGTATTGGGGACTATCTATAGAGAACTGTGGGGGAGTATAAGTAGTACAGAGGGGATAGAGGAGGGATGTTCCTTAAGAGTGTGAGGGGTGATGTTTAGAGATGGAAAAGTCATTGCTGTAGCAAGTGATGGTGAGAGAAAATAAAGTGACTGAAAGAGAGAGGTTATGGTAAATATGTTAAGGCATGAAGAAAGTGCAAATAGGCATGAATGAGAGAGTGGTGAGGCTTGAAATGAGTAGGGATCATGGGTAGTGGGATGGGAAGATGGATTGTAGGTGTGTTTTGACAGGACAGATTGTGTGTATGTGTGTGTGGTCATAAAGGACATGCCTGTATGTGTGGATGATTATGATCTTACTTAGTTTGACATGTCTTCTCAAGCACAGTAAATTGCCATAGATCTCAGTCCCTTGTCATCTCTTTTATGAAGCTCAATATCTGAAGATCATGTTTCACTGCTTTGTCCCACATCTTCCTGAGTCAATCTCTTCCACAGATTTCCTCCACAATTAGAGATTAACACTTTTTATGCAGCTGTCATAATTCATATGATTATATCAGTAAGATATCTCTCACTACATCTGATGCCTCTTGTACCCAATTTTTCTCTTAGATCATTTACAGTCTGTTGTACATGCACACTGACATTGCCTAAGCTTAGTTTCTTTCAAGCCTTCACATGCTCCCTGTAGTCACAGGCCATGTTTCACTGCAATGTAGCATAAGCTGTATGTACACAGGCACCATACATTCTGCTCTTCACGTTGAGGATGGAGCCCTTCAACACCAACAACAGTAGTAGCTCTCTGAACTTCAGCCAGATTTTTCTTATTCTTGCAACCATGTTCAGAGCATCTTCTTCCACTGCTAACTCAGTTACCTAGGTAACAGAAGCTGTCTACTACATCTAAGGATTCTCCCAGGCACTTGAGGAAGTCTATTTTCTATACATTTGTAGTGTTTATTGTACTTGCACATCTGTCATACACAAAGACTACTTTCTATGTTAACCTTCCTGTGATACAACTGCACTTCTTGTGTCCATAGCTTTCACTGGGTACATTGTATGGAATTTCTACCAACACCTTTTCTACATTTCAAGCAGAGCCATTTCCTTGAATGTATTAGTAATTTATCTGTTTTCCTACTTACTAGGACTTTTGTCTGTTGATTCCAGGCATTGTTTCCACACCTGAAATTTCTTCTCTAGTTCTAGCAGTGATTCAGCTACAAGTACAAGGTCATCAGTGTAGGGGAGTTCTTAAGGAGGGACAGTCTTAAATTCTTTTTGTATGGCCTGGAAGACTGTGATAAACTAGACGGGTATGAGAACTGCACCTTGGTGAACTCCTGCCTGCACATTAAATTCATTGCTATAATCATTACTCTGTACACATAGCTTGTACAGTTTTCACCAACCAATCATCCTTAGCTTCTCCATTGACTACCAGATAAGGGAGAGAAGGACCCTATCAAAAGTTTTCTCCATGTTGACAAAAGCCACCTACAGAGGTTTAATTTTGGCTAAATACTTCTCCTGTAGTTGCCTTAAAAATAGCATCAGTGGTGCTTCTAGGCACAAAATCAAACTGCATCTCATTTAGGTTCTCTTCCTAATTAGTTGAACCATGGCCTTTTCTATGACTTTTATGGCCTGGTCCAGCTACTTGTTATCTCCATAATTATAGCTGTTTAAAGCATCACCTTTATCTTTGTAGCAGTTGACTATAATACTACTACACCAATCATTGGGTATGACTCCCTTGTGGACAACTTGGTTAACTATATGATGACTATGCCATATCCCACTCTGTCAGATATCTTAAGCATCTCGGTGGTGAATCCTGATGGGCTGGAAGCTTTCCCCATATCCTTAATTGCTTTATCTATTAAAGTAAATTTATGTGCCCCTAATAAGTCACTAAACCAGTAGCTAAATCTTACAACCATGAACTATGATTTCTAATATAAATAGACCACACATTTTGGGAGGGGAAATGATTTCAATTAAATTATTGTTAGGAGTTTGACAGGTGTTTATTGTACCCTGTAGGTTTAATATTCAGTTTTGGATGCTGGTAGCACAGGGCCTGGAATTTTTCAGCATTAAACTGCATATTATTATCCTCAGCCCATCTGTAAATTGAGTCTAACTCCTGCTGCAGGTTTGCAACATCGCTGGGGATCTATATATTCTGTGAGACTTTCGTATCATCTGCATAACTTGTCAGAGTGGCTATCCGGGCATTTGAGAGCATATCTGAGAGGGCCACTATTAAAAGCAGTGGTCTCTAGACAGTGCCCTGTGGAACACCACTCACTATTTGTGTGTTCATAGAGGTGGCTCCATTAATCACTACTGCCTGACACCTATCTTTCAGGAAGTCATGTAACCACACTCCAAGTTTTCCAGCTATGCCGAGGTCACGCAGTTTGTGGCATATCATACCATGATCCACCTTGTCAAAAGCTTTTGCAAAGTCAAGGTATATTACATCAACATTTGATTTGTTGAGCAACTGCCTCAACACCCAGTCATAATGTTGTAAGAGCTGGGTCAGGCAGCTCCTACCTGGTCGAAAACCATGTTGGGTATCACTTAGCAAGTTATTTTCCTCAAGGAATACGATTAGTTTCCCTCTGACTATCCGTTCCATGACTTTGCTGATGTGTGAAATCAGAGAGATAGGCCTATAGTTTTTGGCATCTGCTTTACTTCCCCCTTTATGTATTGGGCATATTATTCCCTCCTTCAGCTTGCTTGGCAGTTTGCCATTTGTAAGAAAGCTCTGGAAGAGAATCTTGAGGGGTTTTGCCAGGGCATGTTTACACGATTTGAGGAGGATTGCTGGGAAACCATCAGGACCAGCAGTTGAGTTTGTGTCCACTTCATCTATGGCTAGTAGTACATCTTCTTCACTAATGTCAATGTATTCTATTGTAACTGCCTCGCTGGTTATAGGTGAGGCGGCAAAGAAGTCCACTGGTTTGTTCACTTGTCCGTGTTCCAACGGGGTGGTAAAGACACTTTTGAACTGGTCATTCAGTATCTCACTGACCTTAGTTGGACTGTTTGTGAGGGAGCCATCCTTTTGGTGGAGGGGTCCTATCTTGTAGTGCACTGAGACTGTTTCTTTCGCGTAATGAAAGAAGGCCTTTGGGTTTGATTTAATATTTTTTATAACTCAGGCTTCTTTGTCTGCTTTCTCCTTCACATAGGTTTGTTGCAGCCTTTTTTCGATCTCTATCAGTGTTGTTTTTAGGTGGAACGTTTTGCTGCTTTTGGGATGTTGGTTGAGTCGATTTACAAATTTCATCCGTCGTCTCATGAGGATCTTCCTATCTCTTGGAATCTTGCTCCTATTTGTTTTGGCCTTGTGCTCCGGGACATATTTCTGGCATATGGCTTGCACAGAAGACATGAAACATTCTAGTTTCATGTCAATGTTTGATGTGGAGAAAAATTTCGGCCAGTCCTCTCAGAGGATCTCTTTTTGGATTGATTTCCAATCTGCTTTGTGGAAGTTCAGATTGGAGAGATTTCGGGCACTTCCTTTAGGCTGTATGTCTCTGGTTACTTTCGGCCCAAGCATAGACAGCTCTATTATGTTGTGATCCGAGACTAATGTCGGTGTCACTTTCACATCATGAATGATGTCCATATTGTTCGTGAAGCAGAGATCCAGAATGTTATTCGCCCTAGTTGGTTTGAGTACAACTTGCTCCATGAATAAGGCATTGGTGAGGTTGAGCAGGGAC
This sequence comes from Octopus sinensis, assembly GCF_006345805.1. Classification (NCBI taxonomy): domain Eukaryota; kingdom Metazoa; phylum Mollusca; class Cephalopoda; order Octopoda; family Octopodidae; genus Octopus; species Octopus sinensis. The sequence goes on along the minus strand of NC_043001.1, from coordinate 41,211,083 downwards.
TCCATCTGTGCTTGTTTGCAATGAGTCATTCCTGAGAGTATGAGACCTTCGGGCCAATTGATGTTGGGGAAGTTGAAATCACCCATAAGAAATATGGTCACGTGGTGTTCCAGATTCATGAGGATTTCTGTAATTCTTGTGAGGCAATCTTCAAACTTACCTATGTGGTTTGGAACATCCGGTGGGCAATATATATTGCATATGACTATATTATATATATATATATATATATATATATAATATATATATATATATAATATATATATATATACATATGTATGTATGTGTATATGTATGTATGTATGGAGTGGTTGGCGTTAGGAAGGGCATCCAGCTGTAGAAACACTGCCAGATCAGACTGGAGCCTGGTGCAGCCTCCTGGCTTCCCAGACCCCAGTCGAACTGTCCAACCCGTGCTAGTGCGGAAAACGGATGTTAGACGATGATGATGATATATATAGTAGAAATATGTTACAAAAAGAAAATATAAAATACACGTGGAAATGTAAGGGTAAAATATGAAAAATCAACGAAAATGCACATTGCAAATAAAAAAAGGCTATTTATGACAGGTAACGACAAATATATACATTTAGATTGACTGAGGTAGTAATACGAGTCATAAGAGTCGTTATTATTAGATGATTACAAGATGATAATAAAGTAAGAGAACAAAACGGACCATGGTTTATGCAAAGCTATTCATTGTTTGAAAGGCACCGGCTAATACATGGTGTTAGGTCTAATAGTTCCTGAGAAAAAAGAATATTTGTAAGGGAGGTAAGTAGTTCTGAATTATTTGTAAGGGAGGTCAGTAGTTCTGGATATAGAGATGTGAGTAGTGTAGGAAGTGTATAGGGGTTAGTGGTTTCAGTTGAAGAGTTAGTGTTCTGTATTGAGTTGTGTATTCATATTTAGTTGGGGGAGAAATTTATTGATGAAAAATGCCTCTTTATTCAACCTTTGTTGCATTGAGGTGTTCTGTGAACATTGGTAAAAGGGAAATATTTGGAAATTGGGATTAAGATTCCTGGTACAATTTTCAATGTGTTCACTCACCTTTAACTGTCTGTATTGTGGGTGACGGATTTGCTCTTTGTGAATGGTGATTCTTTGACGGAGCGAAATTCCTGTTTGTCCAATATAGAGTTTACCACATCCTATGCATGTCATGACATAGATTACATTCACTGAGGCGCAGGTGAAATTTGATTTGATCTTAAATATTTCTCCTTGTTTGAATTGGAATTCTGGACCCTCCAGAAGGTGGGTGCATGTACCACAGTTAGAACGTCCACATTTTGTCACTTTTGGCTCTGTTGTTAGTGGATACAGTCTAGCGCTGGTTAATATCTTTTTCAGTGACTTTAGTTGCTTTTTGCTTTTTATAATTTTATATGAGCTTAAAATTTTGTTCATTGTTTTGTCTGCTGTGAGGATGGGAAGGTTTTGGGTGATGATGTTGAAGGCTTCGTTGTTTCTGGGGTTATGTGTGGAAATGTACGGGAGTATTTTTAAGTCTTGTTTAGTATTTCGGCTAGTTTTCCTTAACATTTGTATATCTATTTCCTTAGCTCTTTTGATGCCTTCATTTACTAATGAGATTGGGTAATGTCTTTTAGTTAGTGTAGATCTAAGTTCAAGGACTCTATGTTCTCGAGTGTATGTATCGGAAACTATGGTGCAGATTATTTTTGCTAGGTTAAAAGGTATGTTGATTTTTATGTGTTTGGGGTGGCAGGAGTTAAATGATAGGTATTGTTTCGAATCTGGGTTTATAAAAGATGTCTGTTTCTATGTGGTTGTTAACTATTCTAATTAAGATGTCTAGAAAAGGGAGTTGTATACTGTTGTGTTCCATAGTGAATTGTATATTGCTGTGTATGTTGTTGAGCATTCTTTTGAAATCAAGGAGTTGATCCATGCTGTCTTTCCAAAGTATGAAGCAATCATCTAAATATCTCTTCCAGTTCTCCTTTAAGTAGCAATTAAAAGAGGCGCCATATTTTTCTGGTGATGATTGGTATAACTTGAGTTTGTGGTAACCCATTATGAGGTTTGCAATCACTGGAGCAGCTCTGGTTCCCATTACAATACCGCATTTTTGTCGATAGTAAGTAGTATCGAACAAGAAGTGATTGTTCAGCAGGACAAATTTCAATGCTTCAATTATAAAATTGTGGTTAATTCATCCTGGGATCTCTTCTGGGTATTTTTCTAGCCAAAATGTGATTGCTTCTATACCATAGTTATGTGGGATATTGGTGTATAGATTGACCACATCGAAAGATACCAGTAATGTTCCGTCCTTTACTGTCTTCGGGAGGTGGTTCAGCATGTCTAGGTCATCCCTGATAAAGCTTTTCACATATTTTAAAAGAGGTTTGAGTAATATGTCGAGAAAGTTGCTCAAACGGTGGGTTTTACAAGAAGAGCCAGCTATGATGGGTCAGAGTTTGAGGTCAGTAGGGGGAGGAACATTAATGCATAGGCTTGTAGAGATTTTACAGGCTTCACAAATGAGTGGATTTTTATATATTTTGGGTAATCCATAGAATAGACTAGGACTGTATTTGAAATTGGGTAAATAGTCTATTTCATGTGTTGTAAGACCCTTTCCATGAATTTTGAGTAAGGAGGATAAGTTTTTCAGTGTTTTTTGTGGGTTGTAATATGTTAGTTTCTCGTAGTAAGTATTATAATTTTCCAACATGGAAAGTATTAAATTTTTGTAGTACTCTGTATCCATCAATACTACCGCACTTCCTTTGTTGGCTTCTTTAATAGTGAGGTTTTATATATACATATATGTAAATATATATATATATATATATATACATACATGTAAATATATATATATATATATATATACATCATCAACATCATCATCGTTTAATGTCCGCTTTCCATACTAGCATGGGTTGGACGATTTTGACTGAGAGCTGGCGAACCAGATGGCTGCACCAGGCGCCAATCTTGATCTGGCAGAGTTTCTACAGCTTGATGCCCTTCCTAATGCCAACCATTCTGAGAGTGTAGTGGGTGCTTTTTACATGCCACCAGCATGGGAGCCAGTCAGGCGGTACTGGCAATGACCTCACTCGAATCTTTTTACACGTGCAACCAGCACAGGTGCCAGTGAAGTGACGTTGGTAACGATCACGCTCAAATGGTACCCTTTTACGTGCCACAGGAATGGAAGCCAGCTGGCTGCTCTGGCAATGATCATGCTTGGATGGTGCTCTTGGCACCCTACTAATACAGGCACAAGTGCCAGTAAGGTGACACTAGTAACGATAATACTCGAATGGTGTCCTTTTATGTGCCACTGGCATGGAAGCCGGTTAGCTGCTCTGTTAGCAATCACACTTGTATGGTGCTCTTTGCACCTCGCTAGCATGGATGCCAGTCATTGAATTTATTTTGATTTTGATTTCACTTGCCACAACAGCTCTTCGTAAGCAGAGTTTAGTGACCAAAGAAGAAAAAGGTACGCATAAGCGGGCTGGTTACGCTCCTGGCATAGGCCACAGGTTATGGTCTCATTTGGCTTGCCAGGTCTTCTCAAGCACAGCATATTTCCAAAAGTCTCGGTCGCTAGTCATTTCCTTGGTGAGACCTAATGTTCGAAGGTTGTGCTTCACCACTTCATCCCAGGTCTTCCTGGGTCTACCTCTTCCACAGGTTCCCTCAACCGCTAGGGTGTGGCACTTTTACACACAGCTATCCTCGTCCATTCTCACCACATGATCATACCAGCGCAGTTGTCTCTCTTGCACACCACATCTAATGCTTCTGAGGTCCAACCTTTCTCTCAAGGTACTTACACTCTGTTGAGTATGCACACTGACATTATACATCCATCAGATCATACTGGCTTAATTCCTTGCAAGCTTACGCATGTCCTCAACAGTCACGGCCCATGTTTCACTGCCGTGTAGCATGGCTGTTCATACACATGCATCATAGAGTCTACCTTTTACTCTGGGCAAGAGGCCCTTTGTCACCAGCAGAGGTAAGAGCATCTGCCACATACAAAAACTATCTTCCCAATTAGCCTTCCTTTCATATTGCTGCACCACTTATGTGTCCCTAGCTTACACTGGGTACATCTTATAGAGTTCCTACCTACGCCTCTACTACAGATCGAGCAGAGCCATCTACCTGAAGGGATTTGTGGTTTGCCTGCCTTCCTACTTATTAGGACTTTGGTTTTAGCTAGGTTGATTCTAAAGCCCTTCAATATATATATATATATATATGTATATATATATATATATATATATACACATACATACATATATGTAAATATACATATATATATATATATATATATATATATATATAATACATACATACATACATATATGTAAATATATATATATATATATATATATACACACATGTATGTAAATATACATATATATATATATATATATATATATACATATATGTAAATATATATATATATATATATATACACATATATGTAAATATATATATATATATACGTATATATATATATGTATAAGTAAAAGTTGCAAACTGGAAACAAATTGAGAAAGAGATCCTCAAACAACACTGGCCTAAATGTCTCTCCTCGCCAGACATCGACGTGAAACTTCAACAATTCATGTCTGTAATGCAAGCCATATGCTACAAATGTGTCCCAGAGAGAAAGGCCACTGTACACAAGAACAAAATCCCCAGAGAGAGGAAAATTTTAATGAGACGGCGTACAAAAATTTCAAATCGCCTAAACAAACAAATTGAAAGCAGTGAAAAGTCCTGCCTGAAAATAAAACTTGGAAATTGAAAAATATCTGCAACTCTCCCATGAAAAGGAAAGAGCAGACAAAGAAGCCTGGGCTATAGACAACATAAAATCTAACCCCAGAGCTTTCTACAGGTATGCCAAAGAAACAGCTACGGTGCATTGTAGGATAGAGCCACGCCTTGAAAAGGATGGCACACTCACAGGAAAACCAATGAGGGTAAGTGAAATATTGAATGAGCAATTCAAGAGTGTTTTCACTCCACCCATTGGGCATTTCCAAATCACCAATCCAACTGACTTCTTTACCACTGCAGATATAAAATCAGAGGCGGCGACGATAGATTACATCGATATAAAGGAAGACAATGTAATAAAGGCTATAGATGAAATGAAAACAGACTCAGCTACTGGCCCCGATGGATTCCCGGCAATCCTCCTAAAAGTATGTAAGAGAGTCCTAGCAAGACCACTGCAGTTCCTCTTTCAGAGCTTCCTTGCAGCTGGCAAACTTCCAAGAAAACTGAAGGAAGGTAAAATATGCCCTATTCATAAAGGAGGTAGCAGAGCGGAGGCCAGGAACTACAGACCTATCTCTCTGACCTCACACATCAGCAAGGTCATGGAACGAATACTCAGAAGGAAACTGATCACCTTCCTTGAAGAAAATGACTTGCTGCCTGACACCCAACATGGTTTCCGACCAGGAAGAAGCTGCTTAACTCAGCTCCTACAACACTATGACTGGGTGCTGAAACGACTGCTCAACCACTCAAATGTGGAAGTGATATATCTCGACTTTGCAAAGGCCTTTGATAAAGTCGATCATGGAATGATATGTCACAAACTGCGTGATCTTAGCATAGTTGGAAAACTGGGAGAATGGCTTCATGACTTTCTGAAAGATAGAAGTCAGGTGGTAGTAGCCACTTCCATTAACAAGCAAATAGTGAGCGGTGTTCCGCAGGGCACTGTTTTGGGACCACTACTGTTCATAATGGCCCTCTCAGACATGCCCTCAGCCACGCAGAGAGCCATGATCACAAGTTATGCAGATGATACAAAAGTTTCACAGGCGATACAGAACCCTAAGGACACTAAACACCTGCAATGTGAGCTGGACAAAATATACAAGTGGGCTGAAAAGAATAGCATGCAGTTCAATGCTGAAAAGTTTCAAGCTTTATACTATCAGCATGCAAAACTAAATGCAATACCCAATGAATACACTGGACCCGGAGGAATTGCAATCCCAGAGGCACAATCAGTGCGTGACCTGGGTATTTACATGAGTGATGACGTAACCTTTCGTGTACATGTTGCTAAATTGACAATGAAATGTAGACGACTGGCCGGATGGATTCTCAGAACCTTTAGAACAAGAGAACAAGAAACCATGATGGTCCTTTGGAGGACACTTGTCCTAAGCCACTTTGACTATTGCTCTCAGCTATGGTCACCATCCAGTGTCAAGTTGATCACAGAACTTGAGGCGATCCAACGTAGCTACACGAAGAAGATAGCCTCTGTGCAGAATATAAGCCACTGGGAAAGACTCAAGAGATTAAAACTCTATTCCTTGGAGCGTAGGCGAGAAAGATATGCCATAATATACATCTGGAAGATCCTGGAAGGACTTGTCCCAAACTTTGGCATTGAGAGTTACACAAATGCCAGAACTGGGCGCCACTGCGTGGTGCCTAGGACTCCAAATTTGCCATCAAGATGTAGGACAAGATACTGTGATAGCCTGGGCTTCCGAGGCCCACACCTCTTCAATATCCTCCCGAAGAACCTAAGAGACCTGCATGGGGTGGATGCAGATGTCTTTAAAATGAAACTGGATCTTTTCTTGTCAGATATCCCAGATGAACCAACTTCACGGCAGGAGGTGCAGATGAGGGCAGCTGCATCAAACTCTCTCATGCACCAAATGGCAGTTGCTAAAAAGCATTCGTGAAGTAAAACCATGTAGCAACACCAAATGGCAGTGCCCCAGCATGGCCACAGCTCGTGAGCTGAAACTAGAATCAATCAATCAGATATACACGTAAATGTATAAATATATATATATATATATATATATATATTTATACATTTACGTGTATATATATATATATATATATATATATATATATATATATATATAGTATAAACTAAGATAGGGGTTATGAGGGTAACCCAATATGAAATTGTAATATCTGTAAGTTGATGATCGAAATGAATTTGTTCCCCCATTTTCTTATTTGTACTATATATATATATATATATATATATATATATATATATATATATATATATATTATATATATAATTCCACTCGTGCGGTACCCTACAACTCCACTTTGTTATATATATCTCTTCTCTATCTCTATATATATAAAAGGCAGTTTGTCTGTCTGTGTGTCTGTCAAGTTGTACCCTCACCCTGACCATGGCTTTCAACCAATTCTGATGAAACTTGACACAGCAAAATGTTTGAAAAGTTCCCCCAGTTCTGAAAAGTATCGATTAATTCGACATGGGGTCGAGAATCTGAACTTATCATATGCAACAGAAGCTACTATAAATCAGCACAACCTTTCTGAACAACCCAATATATTTGTATGTATACATATATAATAATGATATTATAAAATTTGAAATTATTGTATACAGTGCTCAGGTGCACCACAACTTGTCAAAAGTGCGTATAATGTCTGGAAAGTGAACAGTGTATGAGTCAGATACATGCTTGCGTGTGTATGGAGGGGAGAAAATCAGGTGTAGTGTTGGTGAATCTCAGGAAGCTTGGAAGTTTTGAAGGATGCAGTGCTCCAGCAACTAACAACTGATGCCGGGAGATATGCTGTTTTCTAACTTTGTAAACATGTCCACGAGTGTTAGACAGGTGGAGTTTGAAAAGTTGCTCAGAGTTATTGTTAGTAAGATGGTTAATAATTTTATTGGTGTCTGCCAAGTCAGCTGCCAGACGTCAGAGTTTCAATGTATCCATGCCCAGGGAAGTAAGGCATTCAGAATATGGCAAATGGCTGATGGAGGACATTCTCTTGGTTGCACGTCACTGAATGGTTTCCAGATGATTAATATCCTGGGCAAGATAGGGTTTCCAGACTGGTGATGCAAATTCCAGGTGAGGCCACACCATAGCTATATAAAGCCTCAGATAGATAGCTGGAGAGCGGCTCACAAAGGACTTGGTGAGTGATGCCAAGACACCCACAGCCTTCTTGGCAATTTTAGCTATGTGTTTTGTCCAACACAAATCACTGTCGACAATAATGCCCAGGTCACATTCAATGTACATATATATACATATATGTATATATATTGTATATATATACATATATGTATATGTGTATATATATATATATATATATATATATATATGTATATATATATATATGCATATATGTATATATCTATATTATATATACATTTTTGTATATATATATATGTATAAATATACATATATGTATATATATATATATATATATATATATATATATACATATATGAATATGAGCGTGAAAGAGAGGCAGAAAGAGGGAGAGTTGGATTGAGCGAAGGAATTTTAAGTTTTTTTCTCTAAATATTACAGCATGGAAGACAAAACTGTGTTTACATAGATAGATAATGAAATGAAATAATAAAGTAATTATGATAATTACTTGCACTGAAAAAGAGGTTTTAGATGTGCACTAGGTTGGAAAACAAGGCTGCTTATCTGAACATCTTTTGGTTTCTATTTCGTGTGGCAAGGTATTAAAATATGAGGTAGGGGAATCTGAATGAGCTAGTTTATATGGGGTGGGATCGGTGGGGGGAGTGGAGATAAATTGTTGGAAGAAGCAAGTGGTTAATGAAACAGAGAAGAAGAGAGAGAGACCAGAGTTAGGCTGGTCGAAGACAGAACACGGAGACAGAATTTGGGGATTTAGGGTAACATAATTGAACGAATGGGTTTAACATTGCCGCTGCCAGAGTGAAAGAATAGTAATTCTGATAATGAGATAGAACTGGGCACTACAAAACGGCAAAAACTCAGGCTGCCAGTGTGAGAGAATATTAATGATAATATATATGTCTATATGTAAATATAATATGTGACAATTATTCAGTAGCTATGCTAAAACTCTGAGTTTCAGATGTCAGGGTTGAAATCCATGCCGCCATCCGAAACTCGGAAACCCGCCCCGACATCCAAAACTCGGAGTTTTATCATGGCTACCAAATAATTGTCACATATTATATTTACAGATAAATTCCTCTATTTACATAATATTGAGGTCTCTTTCATTCTTTTGTTGTCTTGCTATTTCTATCAAGATATATATATATAAAGTTAATCCAAACAAGAAAACACAAAAAAACACAACAACGCGAGGACGTGGAACAAATATAGTATTATTGGACGCTCACGAAAGAAGGAAAGAAGGAGGGTTTAACGTTTCGAGCAGAGCTCTTCGTTGGAAACATAGGAGAAGGAAAGATCCAGAGAAGGGAAGACAGAGGAAAAAAATCGCTAACGGTACACATGAGGTCACATTTTGATATATATATATATATATATATATATATATATTCATCATGTTAAACTGTTAATCCAATCACATTTTTTCTTCTCTGTTTTTCTTTTGCTTTCTCTCTCCATTTTTTCCTTTCATCCCTTTTGAAGAGTGTAGGCTTGAAATGTTAAAGACTTTTTCAATCTTCCTGAGCATCACACTTATACACCTGCTTGTTGTTCCCTCACCTGTCTTTGTCATTTGCTTTTTGCACATTTGAACTATATACATACATACCACACACGCACACACACACACACACACACACACACACACACACACACACACACATACATACATTTTCAGCCCACTAAATTTCACTTGGAAAGTACTGGTCAACTAGAGTGTATGGCAGATGATACTTGCTCAATTATGCATTTTCTATGGATCCTAATTGTTTTTCTAGTCATTTTAAACAATATTTGTTCTATATTCCTTTCTAAACTGAAAATTTTATGTAAATCTTGAGAAAATTGAAGCACCAGGCAGTGTTTATACATAAGTTTTTACATGTGAGTGTCTTAAAATCTAGCTTCAGGCACAAGTGGAGAAACAGTTCATTCTATTATTTTGGTTAAGGAAATTGAAGGGGGAAAAATATAATAATAATGAAATTATTGTATACAGTGCTCAGGTGCACCACAACTTGTCAAAAGTGCGAATAAAGTATATGCAGTAATGTACAAATGTCTGGGAAGCGAACAGTGTATGAGTCAGATACATGCTTGCATGTGTATGGAGGGGTGAAAATCAGGTGTAGTGTTGGCGAATCTCAGGAAGTTTTGAAGGATGCAGTGCTCCGACAACTAACAACTGATGTCAGCAGTCTGTTCCATGCTTCAGCAACCCTTAGCGTGAAAAAATGTTTCCGAAAGTCATGGGAACTGTGCTGTTTTCTAACTTTGTAAACATGTCCACGGGTGTTTGACAGGTGGAGTTTGAAAAGGTGCTCAGAGTTATTGTTTGTAAGATGGTTAATAATTTTATGGGTGTCTGCCAAGTCAGCTGCCAGACGTTGGAGTTTCAATGTGTCCATGTCCAGGGAAGTAAGGCATTCAGAATATGGCAAATGCCTGATGGAGGGTATTCTCTTGGTTACACGTCGCTGAATGGCTTCCAGAAGATTTATATCCTGGGCAAGATAGGGTTTCCAGACTGGTGATGTAAATTCCAGATGAGGTTGTATCATAGCTGTAAAATGCCGCAGATAGATAGCCGGAGAACGGCTCACAAAGGACTTGGTGAGTGATGCCAAGACACCCTCAGCCTTCTTGTCAATTTTAGCAATATGTTTTGTCCAATGCAAATCGCTGTCGACAATAACGCCCAGGTCACATTCATAAGAAGACTTTTTGAGATTAGTGTTGTGGAGGGAGTAAGTAGACACTGGGTTTTTCCTCCCAAAATGCATGGTGGTACATTTGTCCACAGCCAGCTTTAGTTGCCAGTCCATGATCCACTGCTGCATTGTGTCCAGGTCTGATTGCAATAGAGATCTATAGTGTACAGGATGTGACCTCGATCACCATGAGTAGAGCTGAATTGGGATTCTGATAACATAATGAATTGAATTGACTTGAATTGAACTAGTTTCAGCTCATGAGGTATGGCCATGCTGGAGCCCCACCATATTGTTTTTTTTTTCTACTCACATTTTATTTTATGAGAAAATAATAGTGTTAAATTAAGAAAATAAAAAGAAATGAACTTTTTTTTTCATTTCAGAAAAACACAAGACTCTTCGGCAGTAATGGTGAGATATTTTATTCACTTTGACTATCACAAATATTAACAAATTTATTGTTTAGCTTCAGATCATCCTTGGTCAAGAAAACTTCTGGTCAAAGTCATTCCAGCTATGGCCATCCCATTTTTTTTTTTTTTTTTTGCATAGTATACCCCAAACTGTTATTCAAAGTATCCTTCTTTAAAGTAGTAAGATGTGGTTTGGAAGTGATTTAGCTTCTATTTCCAGCACTTATGGATCACTCATTGGCTCATATACCTGTGCAGGTATGAAACATGAAATTTTGTAGGGAAACTTTTGTAAAATTGATGCTTTCAACTTTCCCTAGGTCTAATAATTTAATTGAAATTTTTTTATCGTTTTAAAATATTAATATTTAACACTCTAAAGATTTTAACTGGATCAGCTTATTAGATCACATAAAAAGAGCTAAAGAGCATTGTTGTTACACTTCAGCATACTTAATATGTAAAAAGGCAGGAAAGAAAAGAACATCAAAGCCTATCGTGCTCTGTTAAAATGAAGAGCTAATCACAATTATTTTTTTCATATAATTACAAGGCCTTCAATTTAGGGGAATGATGAAGTTGCTTAGATCAATTCTAGAACTCAACTAATGCTTATTTTATTGACCTTTGAAGGAGAAAGATGTAAAGTAAAGTCAAGATTTGAATTCAGTTATCGACACTACTATTGCTTTCATCCTCAGTCTTAGACCCTCTCAAAACACTTCATTTACTGATTGACTCCAACTTCAACCACCACCTATACATCAATCCTATACAAATGAATTGGAAAACAAATCAGGTGCAAAATTCTTTCACTGACATACTATGCTTTACATTGTAACAGAGTGTACACTGGTTCCAGATCATTTTAAAGCATGGTATATTTAAGTTTAGAAGAACAAAAGTGGTTCAGCATGATAGAAAAGGAAAAAGAGAGGTACTTGTGTGTCTGTGATTGTAGTGTGCTGTTGACTAGATCTTTATCATCTTTTACATGTGGTCTAGGATAGTAGTGTACAGAAATATTGTCCGGTGTATGTGAGATATTCACTAATGTGGGTCTTGCTGATCACAACTGAAATATTTCCCTAGCCTGAAAGGGAAATCCTAATATTCATGATACAGTTTTGGTGATGTGGATCATCATGAGAGATCATCAAAGATTATGAGACCTAGTATTATTTTTAAAGATTTTAATTGTGTGTATTCACCACGAGAGAGTGTGAAGTGTGGGATTGCTAACTTCATATGTGTAAAATGACAATTTGTTTAAAAGGTCCCATTGAATGTTTAAAAATGTTCTTAAAGTCTTTGTAATAAAGATAATGCATATCTTCCTAAACAGTGTTTAGGTTAAATGTACATAATGCTATTGTGCAGTGGAAAGTATAAGAGTGTTTTATAAGGAACAATATTTTATTAATGTACAGAAGGTAGAATATGGGAAACATAACTAAAGATTTAACATTACCACTGGTGCAGCAGGGTTGATAGGTCAGAGATAGATCCCAGTTGGTACTCACCCTAAATGGTGCATTCAAATCAGGAGCTTCTGGTCCAATAAATGAGAAATAGTTGTAGATTCTAGGTTGGCAACTTAGCTAGTTTCCTACATATACTAGACTTAGTTGAAGACTTTACTGATATCAAGTGCAACATTACATTCACCTAAATTAAAAACAGTCTGTAATGTATGAAAGTTTTTAACCCTTTACCCGGCAAAGACAAGTTAACTCGTCTTCACCCAATTTGTATTTTTCAGAGTGTGATTAGTAAACTTGTCCAAAATATATAATTTCAAAATAAGTCCACAGACAAGTTTTTACGTCAATTTTTGGCATTTCTCTGTTTTTTTTTTTTTTTTTTTTACAAATTATACCCAGATGTCAAGCACAGAAAAATAAATATATATATAAAAAAGATTTTTGAGGAGACATGCTATAAAAAATTAGTAAAATAAATGTGTGATTCCCCTTCAATAAGTTAGTAGTCATATGAACAGTGATGGCTGAAGATGAGAAAGGAGTTAAGATTCTTTAGTTTGTTAATCAGTCATAGATAAATGATGATATTAATTGGTTTTATTAAGGTAGCAAACTGACAGGATTGTTATCATACTAGGCAAAATACTTAGCAACATTTCATGTAACAGTGTACATATATATGTGTGTGTGTATGCATATATATATGTGTGTGTATACATATATATATATGTGCGTATACATATATATGTGCGTATACATATATATATATATGTGCATATAGATATATATGTATATATATGTGAGTGTGGGTGTATACATATACATACTTACATACATAAATATATATAAATATATATATAAATAATAATAATAATAATAATAATTAACAGAATGAGATAAAAAATCCAAGGCTGTGAATAGTTTTCAGAATGTTTATAAAGAGGTCTTACAGCTGTTTCCGGGATATTTTATATATCCCTTCATCAGAGACAGTGCAAGATAATGTTTAAGTAATGATTATTGTAGAGAAGATATGAAATACAGAGGGAAGTGAAGGAATGAAAATAGAATTGAGATACGTAAGGATATTGTATTTGCAGTTCCATTATATAAGCAGAATGATACACCATTCTGTTTAAATAATGGAACACCATTCTCTACAATAATTATTACTTAAACATTTTCTCATACCATCTCTGATGGAGGGATGTATAAAATATCCCTGATGGAGGGATGTATAAGATATCCCAGAAAGACCTTCTCTTTATAAACATTCTGAAAACTATTCACAGCCTTGGATTTTTTATCTCATTTTGTTAATTATTATATACATGCATGCTAATACATGACCTACGTTGGACTTCTCATTCGTATCATTATTGAACCTGGAGCTTAACTATGGTCTGCCCATAGCACTTACTCAGCGTTACCTGATACCTTTGGGTCTTCTTGACACCAATACCTCTCATACCATATATATATGCACACACACACACGCACATATATATATCACCTTGATCACCTTGACCGACCAGTCCGTCGGGCGTCCATTTGACACCGCTGGTCATAGCATGCTGTCCACTACTCTCTGGATTGCGCCTTCCTCATCCACATGGTCCCAACTGCTCTAATAAAATCTGAACTCCCCTCTCGTGGAGGCCTTCCAAGTTGTCATTTCCGCTCGCACGGATACCACTTTACAACTGCATGGGTCCACTAATTATCAGTGAGCCGGACGATGTGTTTATTCCATCTAGACTTGCTGCGTGTATATTCTACGATGACATCCCTCATGCCAGACTTCTATCTGATGACCTTGCTACTGATGTGATCTCTCAACAAGATTCCAAGCATTGACCTCTCCATGGCTCTTTGAGCTGTTACCAATCTCTGTTCTTCTCTCTTTGTTGTAGCCCATGTTTCACTGCCATATAACATTGCAGGTAGAACTGTGCTATTGATGAGGTTGGCGTGGGTAGTCCAGTCTAACCTTCTCTTGAGCACATCCCTTATGCCATTGAACACCTTCCATCCGGCCCTTACACTCCACGAGATCTCCTTTTCGATGTCTTGGCACATATTCATTTCCTGTCCCAGGTAGATATATTCCTTTACCTCCTCTATTTCATCATTGCCGACCACCATTCAACCTGTTGGTACGTTGTTGAACCGCATGAACTTCATTTTCATGCAGTTCATCTTGAGACCTACTGCAGAGCTTTTGATGTTGAGCTTCGTCAGCATGGTCTGGAGCTGATCTGTAGTCTCAGCGATGATTATGATGTCATCAGCAAAACAGAGCTCGCCATTGATATTGACTTTGCCTTGCCAGTCGATGCCTCTGATGATCTGCTCGAGACATGCAGTGAAAAGTTTTGGAGAGATCGCATCTCCTTGTTTCACTCCCTTCTCAACCAGCACTCATATGGGTGATGACAGCAAAGCTATATCGGTGGTGCATCTGGAATTTGCCTCCCTGAGCAGTTGCACATATTGCGCCTTGACTTCTTGCCTCTGCAGCGAGTTTAGCATTGCGTTGGTTTCAACGCTGTCGAAGGCCTTCTCATAGTCTACATACAACAATGCAAAGAGGCAGCTTGTACTCATTCGCTCGCTCAAGCAGTTGTGTGAGAGTAATATATGGCCCATCGTGCTGTAGTTTTTCCGGAAGCTGGCTTGCTTCCTCAGTTGTTGTTTGTCGAGATGACATGATAACCTGTTCAGAATTATCTTTGTGAACAGCTTGTACATGTGAGACAGCAGGCATGTGGGTCACTAGTTCTTTAGATCTTCTCTATCGCCCTTCTTATATAGCAGGATGGTATTTGACTCTTTCCACTGTGAGGGAATTCTTCCCTCGTCTAGATAGTGCGTGAATCGCTCAGTGGGGATTTTCCAGAGCCACTCTCTACCTGACTTTAACACCTCCAATGTTATACCGTCTTTCCCTGGTGCCTTTCTGTTTTTCATCCAGCTGATGGCTCTTTTGACCTCACTGAGAAGGATAGGTGGCACATTTTCTTCCTGTTGGAATGGCTGGACATTTCTGGTAGACTTGAAGAGCTTGGTGTAAAAGTCTTCACAAACTTTTTCCATCTCACTATTATCGCTGACCGGTACTCCAACTGTATTCTTCAGGACTGTCACCTCCGATCTATATAGTGCCATGTCCCTCTTGCATTTCTTGAGGCTCTTCTTTTCCTCTGCAGCCTTCAGGAGCTTCTCCATCCTGTATGCCTCAAAGTCTCTCTTCAGTTGCTGAGAAGGGAATATTCAAGGTGATCTTCAATAGTCCTCTTCATATTTTTCCTCTTCTTGAGTAACTTCGTAGTTTCCTCCAAGACTCTTCCCTTCTCTCCCAAACACACTCCCTTAGCCTTCCTTAAACACTCCTTCAGTTTCCCTATCAGTGAGTTGTAGTCATCATCTATGCCATCTCCTTGGCACCAGGTTTCCCGCATGATGGCTTCCTGCAGCTTCACCTCGTTGAAGACTCGGACGCGTTTTCCCTTCGACGTCAAATGCAGCGCCTTCATCTACCTCATCCTGTCGATGACAACCCTCGCCCTCACCAGACGATGATCGCTGCCGGTGTTGAATGGCATCATGACAAAGACATCATGTAATATGCTTCGCTTATCAACCAGAATGTAGTCGATCTCGTTTCAGTGCTCAGAGGTTTGCGATGCCCAGGTCCATCTCTTCCTCTCTTTCTACCTGAATAGGCTGTTTCTGATGTAGATCCACCTCGCCTCTGCCATGGTAACCAAACGTTCTTCTCTCTCGTTTCTCTCTCCTATGCTGAATCTCCTGACGTACTCTTCCTCTTGTTGTCCATGTCCAACCTTTGCATTGAAGTCTCCTATCACGACGATGTAAGTGGACTTCACAGCCAGCCCTTTGTCTAGCTGTCAATAGAATTCTTCCACCTCGTTGTTGTCACTGGCACTTGTGGGAGTATAGGTCTGGACAATCTTGAGGGTGGCCTTCCCTGACAGGTTCCTGTTCTGTACACCATTCCATGATGATATGAACCGGCAAGAAGTGACCCTTGAAGCCCATTCCTTGCTTATGATGAATCAGATACCTCTGACCGATCTGGTACCTTCTGCTCTCCCAAGTCTCACAGCGCATCCATCTTGCCATTGTATACTTGCTGCCTTCTTCTGGCGGTTCTTGCACAGCCCTAACATGTCGCACCTGATCTTCTTCCTCTCCTCCATTAGGTGGTTCAGTTCTTGCACCCTGCAAAGGAACTGCAGTTGTAGGTGCATATGTCAAGGTTAGTCCTGTTCAATGACGGCCCTCGGGAACCTGTGATTCTTAGCAGCCTCTTGTCGCCCAGGTTGCACTCCGTCATAATGGAGTGGCTTGATTGACGTGCAGGGTACTGAGACCCTTTTCCTTTTCTCTTTGTTCTTCGTGCTGTTTTAGCTTTACGATGATGCCATCCCACAGACATTTTGTTGGATGGCTGTTGACTGTTCAGGAGTTCATCCACCCTTTTTGGGTCTTATTTTTCATCCTGCAGGGTATCCGACAACACACTCTTCATCAAACGAGCCTGGTGGGGTTGTCAGTTTAGTCGCCGATGACCCGACCATGCAGCTGGTTGTACTGGATTATATGTTACCAGTAGCACGCAAAAGCGACCTGATATAAATATATATATGTATATAAATATATATATATATAACTTATAAATGAGGGCAAATGAAAAAATATCTAATGCCAAATATGCCGAAATTAGACACACCGTCCATAACCATTATAATTTTTCACAATACGCACGCTACTCCAAAAAGGTCAACAGAAATCTCTAAAATATTCCATTATTACCATATCGGACCGATTTCAGGGTTAGTTCGTAAGAACCCTCCCTTCGTCAGTGATAAATGTGGCAAAGAAATAAATGAGATACTTACTCATACCCATGGAAGAAGCAAAAACTAAGTCATGAGCACAACTAAGTACCACAAATACATCCAAAATAGAAATTCTCCAGCCCATTAGAGACACGTGTGATTTGAACTGAGTAGGATAGCTTTAACATAAATCTGTTAAAGATAGAGTAATAGTTATGTTGAGCAGGGAAGTTGGAGTCTAATATATTAAAAATAGATTTGGTTAATTTGGGAGGTATATATCATAGAAAGGATTTGACTAAGTTGGGAGTTGTATACCATAGAAAGGATTTGGCTAAGCTTAGGAGATGTATAACAATAGAATAGAGCAGCCACTGCTTTTTTGTTTGCTTAGGGGTAGTATAATCTATATTTTTAGAACTTAGAGGTGGATTATAGTTGCCATTATTGTTAGCAGTTTTAGCTTTTAACCTAGTGTTATATATGTGCATGTGGGGTCTAAGTTGTCTTAATCTGTGTTCTCCTGGGGTTCTAGCATAGTGCATGTATAGTCATTATCATTATGATGGTTAGCATGTCATGGTGATATGACTTGAGATATATTTTGCTTGAGCCTAGTATTAGAGATGTGGGAAAGACTTCCGCCCCTCCCCCCATTTTCTCCCAAGTTTGTTTATTTGTGTAATTTTTTTTTGCCAAAAATCCCTGTTTTCAGATACGGAGGTTCCAGAAAATTGCCAAAAATCAGCATTGTGAAATTTTCCCCACCAACATCTTCAATTTTCATTTTTTTTCCCCATCACCAACCCTAAAACCCTAACCCTAACCCTAAAACCGTAACCGTAAGTAAAGAAATGTTTTGAAATTTTTGTCCAAATCGTGATGTCCGTATTTATCTGCATATTTAGAGAAAAAAATTCTGGAAAAAAAATTTTACTAAGATTTTTGGAAATTTTTTTCAGAAATCATAATCTCCGTATTTTTCCACATATTTTCAATAAATTCTGAAAAGAGTGAAAAATGAAGGAAGTGGGGTGGGGGGTTAATTTAGAAATGTCGATTTTTGCCAATTTTTTTTGCAGATTCCTATTCCCCATAGCCAAAAAGCGGGGTATGTGTCGAAAAAAATTTTTTTTAAAGGGTGGTTTGGCAGGGGGACAGGCGGAAGTCTTGTCGAGATGTGTTTTATTTGTTGGGAGAAGCTGCTGGCAGCAAGTGCCTGGTTGTAATATGAGGTGTGGTTAGCAACTTTAACATCCAACATATACTTTTTTATCCTCATACTTCCCTTTGTACTTATTATCTCCCTTCCCTAAATAACTTCTTATATTGAACTCTATTGTTTCCTTCTATTTAACTCACTCATATCATCTCTGATGATGGGATATCTTTTATATACCTGAAACAGCTGTAAGACTAGATTTCTCCTTATAAATGTCCTAGAAATTTCACACTGCCTTGGCTTTGTTGTCTCATTTTATTTAACATATACACACTCACATGACCTGCATTAGACTCCTCATTTGTACTATTATCGAACTGGGAGTCTAACAGCTTTCTGTAGCACTTACATAGCTATATATGTGTGTGTGTATGTATATATGCCTATACTTATGTATATGTACACACACACACATGCACATGTGGATTTTCAATCGAGTAGGTGCAACCATATCTGATTCTTCAAGTGCTTCAGTTCTGTGTATGTACTTGTATTTACTAGATTGCTGACTGTTAGCAATGGTTTCTCCTTTGGGTTGATGCACCATTTTCTATCATTAATAAAACTTTAAGATCATAAAGTAGCTAAGCATTAATCCTCAAAAGAATTAACTGAAATGAATTCAAAATAAATTTATGTGGGTGGAAGAGAAGAAAGGCAAAAGATGAAAAATCATGGTATTGATAAATTGTGAATAAATATCCTAAATGGATTTTTTTCTTCTTTCTTTTATTATTCTTATATCATTTTCTTTAAAGTTTCTTTTTATTTTGTTTTGAATATTTATAGGCAGTCTTCAAAAGCCAAAGCAACAATATGATAATATAAGCAAATCCACTGAGTGTTTGGCTGCTCCAAAAAAGGAAAAAACGAAAAAAAAGAAGAAAAAAGCCGAAACGACTACAATGAAAGAAGCAAACCTTGCCAGAGAATTATTTAATATAGACTTTCCATTAAAGGATACTCATATATTTTCTTTGGCATGTGAAACTTGTTTTAGAAAGATTTCTGAAGGCCCAAAAGGATGCCAGTTAAAACAACCATGTATAGATTGTAACAAAAGTAAGCTTGTTATAAAGAAAATTGGAGACCAGTTTTGGACAGAAATAAGAAGACGACCCACTCGCATTAAAAACAACTATCTAAATTATAATGTATGTTATGATTTTAAGAAGAATAAAGCATGTTTAAATACACCATGTACTTTTCCGCATGGGGAAGCTGAACTTTGTATTTGGACTATGGAACAGAATGAGGAATTTGATACAGATGAATTTATCACAGTTTTGGGAAGACACAATATTGGTATGTACTGGATTTGTTCTGTTATAAAACTAAAAAATAATTTTATGTAAATGGATTAATATATCAGTTTGATCTCTTCCTAAGTACTGCTTCACCAAGTTAGTTATAGCTTGCTAAATCAGATTAGGTCACTAAGTGAATGTATTTTCTTGGTTATGGCAGATTCCTTGGTGAAAATGATTTGCTTCATTGTAGCTAGATTGTTAAATCTCTATTAGAAGATATCTCTTTTACTCTTTTACTTGTTTCAGTCATTTGACTGCGGCCATGCTGGAGCACCACCTTTTAGTTGAGCAAATCAACCTCAAGTCTTATTCTTTGTAAGCCTTGTACTTATTCTGTCGGTCTCTTTTTGCTGAACCGCTAAGTTACGGGGACGTAAACACACTAGCATCAGTTGTCAAGCGATGTTGGGGGGACAAACACAGACAGACTAACACACACACACACATATATATATACATATATACGACGGGCTTCTTTTCAGTTTCCATCTACCAAATGCACTCTCAAGGCTTTGGACGGCCCGAGGCTATAGTAAAAGACACTTGACCAAGGTGCCACGCAGTGGGACTGAACCTGGAATCATGTGGTTGGTAAGCAAGCTACTTACCACACAGCCACTCCTGCGCCTATGATCATAATCTTTATTGATAGATGTTGTAGATGTTAGGCAAGAACTACTGATAATAACAGTGGGCCAAAAATACTAGTAAATAGCATACTAGAAATTTTTGTCTATAGTTTTGTTCAACTTGTTTGGTATTTTGATAAATCAAGGTTTTGTTGTTTTGGTGAGCCTTTATGCAAGAACTGGATGTTTTCTTATGAACAGTCAGAGCATTTCTAGTTACCAGTTCAGTTAATTTTCTCTTTGCTATTTGTCAGCTGATTACAAGCTCTTACTCAAGAGTAAACCTTAAGTTAATACATTTGCCATCATTTAATCAGTTATCCCCTTTATAATACAATAGAATTTCAATTACATTATTTAATCTAAACCATTCAAATTGATTCAGAATGTACTGACATTAGTGTCTTTCAAACAGCTTAGATAAAATATTTTGCATTTTGATAAACTCAGAAATAGAAGTATCTATTGTGAAATATAAGCTTTTTGTTTTGCATGATCTTCTTTAGATGGTATTGAATGTTTTACACAATATTGCTCAGATGCTTTGATAACTCGCATTCATTATAGAGCAAACCATATCTTCACATGTATTTGGCTCTCTTCTCTCATTTGTTTGGCATAAAGTATCATATGAGTGTGTGTATGTGTATATGTATATATGTGTATGTGTATATATATATATATATATATATAATATATATATATATATATAATATATATATATATATATATATATAAAGGTCTGGAAGCTTAAAGATCCTGCGGATGGACAGAGATTTAGAGACATATTACTCGAAGCCTTTGACGAAATAGAAGGGGATATAGCTTCACACGATGTAGAAGACAACTGGAGGTTTCTACAGGACAACCTGCTGAGAGCCTCTGACCAGATCTGTGGATGGTGCAAAGTCCCCTCTCGACCCAAGATAATGTGGTAGTGGAACAATGTTGTTGACAGGACTATTAGAGAAAGAAAACAGGCTTGGAAGGACGTGAAGAACGGTGGTAGCAGGGAATTGTATCAGACTGCCAGAAGGGTAGCTAGGAGACAGGTTTATTTAGCCAGAGGGGAAGCAGATAAGAAAAATTTACCAATGTTCTGTGCCATGTGGACCAAAGACTTGAGGTATTTCGTGTTGCAAGACAGTGTGTGAGAGAGAATCATGATGTGGTAGGAGAGAAATGTGTCTGCATGGTTCACTTGCTCTAAATGAGGCTGCAAAGAGAGATGTTTGGAGATGCCACGCACAGGTCAAGATCACCAGCCCTCTTTCACACACACATTCGCACCTTTGTTTTGGGATCACTACTACTTTGTTATCTCCCCTTCTTCTTAGCCCTCCTGTGTGACCCTTCTGTCTGGCATTCACCATGATAGATCACTAGCCACTACACACATTTTTTCTCTCCTTTTTCTTTCTGTGTTCCTCTCTGTGGAAGTGTAGGCTCGAAACGTTAAAGACTTTTTCAGTTCCTGAACGTTATACTAATACATTTGTTTGTTTTCTACACCACCTGTCTTCATCTTTTGTCGTTTTTTTTAATTCTCCCTATATATATATTACTTATATATATGTGTGTGTTGTATATAGTTTAACATATATATATTGAAATATATATATATATATATATATATATATATTTGCATAGATACATATGTATTATATATATATATATATATATATATATATTATATATATATATATATATATTGTGTATGTAGCTGGAATTTCCAAAAAAAAAAACACAAGATGAAGACTCATGTGTAAACAATAAATAAATGTATTAGTTTAACGCTCAGGAAGTGAAGAAGTGTTTTACGTTTCAAGCCTACGCTCTTCAACACAAAGGAACACAGAAATAAGCAGAGAGAGAAAATAAAAAATGTTTAGTGGCTTGCTTCAGTGTGGCAAATGCCAGACAGAGGTGGTTAGACAAGAGAGCTAGGAAGAAGGGGTGATAAAAATAGTATTGGTGATCCCAAAACGAAGGTGTATGTGCATATGTATGTGAGAGCGTTTATGTGCGTATGGATAGGAGCTGGTGACCTTGACGTGTGCGTGTGGGAAGCAAGGGTGGAGTGTGCGTTAGGTGAGGGTCGGTGTGTGAGGATGGGTGTGGAATGGTATGTATAGGGATGGTGGGATGAGAATGTGTAGGGTGGAATAGCAATGGAGGGGTGACGATGAAGGTGGATAGGAGTGAAGAGAGGAATTATGTGTTTGAGCAAGAGAGGAGAGGAGAGGTGGGTGGGTGGGAGTGAAAGGAGGAAAGGTGTGAGAGTAAGAGAGGAGAGAGGAAGGGGGTTAGATGAAGAGGGAGGAGAGTTGAGCCCATGTGGCACAAAGGAGTGAAGAGAGAAGATTAATTCCTGTTCACGGTGAAGACAGGAGTCTGGATGGCCCCTGTGCAAGGACAATCCAAATACAGACAGGTGTTGTAAAGAATGACGGGTAGAGTGGATATGGCACGAGACCGGGGTGTTGTTGCCGAGTATGATGTCTCGGAGGTGTTCCGTAAACTGTTCAGCCAAGCAGAGTCCTGTCTGACCAATGTACAGAGAAGGACAGAGAGAACAGTAGATGCAGTAGATGATGTTGCTAGAAATGCGGGTGAAGGAGTCAGTGATATGATAGGGTTGATGATGGGTGCCAGTGAGGATGGTGGTGTTGGAAAGGTAAGGGCAAGTGCAGCAGCATGGGCAGGAAGCAGGGGAATGAGCCAAGTTGGGCGGTTGGGTTAGGGAAGAAACTGTGAACCAGGAGGTCACGTAGGCTGTGGGCTCATTTGAAGGAGTATAGGGGTCAGTTGGGGAAGATGTGTGGAGGGGCTCAGAGAATGGTATGTTGGAGAGGTAGGGTGGAGGGATGGTAGTCGAGGTGAAATGGGAGACGGGTGACAGCAGGGTGAGTGTGGTGGGAGAGAGCAGATGCACGGTCCATGGATTGTGCTCTGGCAAAGGCAATGTGGATAGTGGTGAGGGGATATCCACGTAGGGATATATTGTGTGTGTGTGTGTATGTATATATATATATATATCCATTTTATATATATAGCTATATATATAAATCTAAATATAGGGTAATAATTAAATATTAATTTTACCAGTAGCCAGTGTGAGTAAAAATGTCCGTAGATGGCATATATTGTTATATTATATGTGTGTGTAAAAATTATACATGACGGGAAAAGCTGCTATGTAGCTTTCGAACATGCTAAAAATAGGATATAGTTTCCATAGTGCAAAAAAAATCTCTTCTTATTTTAGCACTTTGAATGTAGGCAGGCAAGACAATTTGAGAGAAATCAAAAATGTTTAGTCATTCCCATACTTCGAAGTTTTGCTCTTAACAATTAAATACACTAACTAATGAATCAATGCATTAAACCATCTGTGGCTCATTAGCAAGGATTGCTATGGACATATAATTATAATACTTGATACATACCATGTCAGACAGGACACACTGAACTTTGAGTTCAATCTTTATATATCAAGGAATTCAGTTCAAATATCCCACAATGTGCCAGAGACCAGAGGAAAGCAACAGTGAATCAACATTCAGCAGTGAATCATCTGACTCTGAGAATTAAAATATCTAAATCTAAATATAGGGTAAAAATTAAATATTAAATTTTACCAGTGGCTAGCATGAGTAAAAATGTCCATAGACAGCAAATATTCTCATATTATATTGGGTTGGTGCATAATTATTGTGGCTTTTTCTCAATAAACTTTATCCAACAAAAACACGTAATAAAAACATATTTAAATGATTATTTCAGAGCATATTCACCATCTACTTCAATTACTGTTTCCCATTTGCTTGGCAAATGGTCAGACCATCATTTAAAGATGTTTTTGTTAAATATTGTTATTGTTTTGTGAATAAAATTTGTTGAAAAAAATGCTGCAATAATTATGCACCAACCCAATATTATGCTAGCATGGAAAACAAACAGTAAATATTGATGATGTTGAAATATTTTTTAAGGATACATTTTATCAGAGACAAGGTCATAGATTATGTAACTTTTTCAGGTGTTTTCTAACATTCTTAGAAGAAAATAAATTTTCTTGACTTTCAAGCACTGCAATAGATATGGGAAATGGTTATTGATAATAAAAACGATTTATTTAGAGTAATTATGTAAATCATAACAGGATTTTGGGTAAAAAGTGGGTTTTCTGAAGAAAAAGACATAAAAGTAAAAGTTCTGTTTGTTTCCTACATTTTGCTAAGGTTCATCTCAAATTTCTTTCAGAACTGCTTGGATGCAACAGTTCTGAATTAATATTCTTTGGCTAACTAAAAATTATCAGCATAATTTTAAAACAATTTATCCAAAATATAATGAAGTCATATTTTTGTATTCAGTTTAATTATTCATAGACTAAAGCAAGGCAGTTTATACCAGGTTCATCTTTTTTCAATAATATAAAATGATTTGATGTCAAACAATGCATTCTAATTATATATTTGTATATATGATTAAAAGATTTTGAGTAACTTGAAATTATGATTTTCATGTTATAGGTACTACTAAATTGTTTGAAGAGAAAAAAAAAATCAAATTTCTACCTGGTTTGACTACATCAACAAATACAACATCAATCATTAATAAACATGAATTTCCAGCCAAAGGGGAATATTCTTCTGAAGCAACCAAAACAACTGAAGAAATAATGAATTCTTTCCAGCGAAAAAGTCCCATTACATATAGAACTGACCCTGCATTAGAACCAGTTTATGAAGCAGATTTCCAAAGATACCCACACCCACTATATCATTCTCATGATTACAAATATTTTTGCTCAAATTGTTTCTTAAAACCAAATTCAGATTCATCACACAAGTGTGACAAAGATATTCTTGCTTTTGCCAAAAAGGGAACATCAAACTGGTTGGTTGTCAGAAATAGACTGAAATATATACAGTCTAGTTATCAGTTGTGTACATCAGTCGGAAACAAAGACATGCCATGTATTATGGGACCAGCAGACTGTTATTTTGCACACAATAATGTAGAGAAACTTCTTTGGAATTTGGAAAAGGATAAAAAGTTTTCTATAAGTTCTTTGATTTCAAAAGATAAAACTGTGTCTTTTGGATTTGTTTTTTCTCGACATGGGAATCAGTTTGATTTCATTTGCAAATACTGTTTCAAAAGTGGTGCTATAGCTGGTCAAAGTTCAGAAAATACTTTGTATTGTAAATCTAATTATCAACATCTTTGGGAAAATTCAAAGATTTTACAACATACTTTAGAGTTTACCTTTACTCTTATTAGAAAACCATATTCTTCCGAAAATAAAGATTATAAACTTTGTCAGACACTTAAATGTAAAAAGGATAATTGCATTTATGCTCATAGTATGGTTGAGAGAGATGTCTGGATGGTTTTACGTGATCAATGTATTTCTATGGAAGATTTTGTGAGTTATTGCAAGGCAGCAAAAACCAAACCACCTTATATGTTGAATGAATTTTGTAGAATTTGTTACAGTTTTGGAAAGATGTTAACTCATTCTCAGTGTCAACATGATAAGATTCATGGATCAATATATACCACCAAAACTAATGAAAGGAGAATAATAAATCATTTACCTTCTGTAATTCCTTCAAAATACAACTTTGTCATATGTAATCATGTGAAAAATAACAAGTGTACAAAAACATCGACCATTGAATGCACTTTTGCTCATAACAGCGAAGAAATTGTAATTTGGAAATGGATGTGTAACAACAATGGTATGTTCTCACTAACTTTATTTTCATTTGTTTGCATTTATTATTATTAACTTAGTGTGTGAGTTGATGTATGTATGCATAAGGGTTTGTACCATATATGCATTTGAAATGGAACCTTCTTTCAATTACCTCAACCTTTAGTGACTTTCTAATTTACATATTTGTTTTATTACCAAAGTCAGTGACAGTTTGAACAACTAATCAACACATTAATGGTTCATATTCTGTCAATGATGTCTAAGATTATTAACTCTTAATGAAACTGGAGGAGATAATAGATAACTACATCAATATATTGTAAGCATTGTCAATAAAAGTACTCAAATACAATAATAGTGCTTCCTTTGTTTAAGACATCATACAAACAAATTTACCACTAAAATGGATACTGATAATTTAAATTGTCTGTCTGTAGAAATTGAAAACAAATAGAAATTGGGGGTTAGAAATATCTTTTAAAGAGAAGAAAATTTATTCTTAATCTTACAAGCAGTAATCATAAATAAAATCATTTTTAAACAATCACCCATGCTAAATTAACTATAACTAAGAATGAGAATGGACTTCATCTGTGTTGTAACAGTCAGCTTGTTTCCCATGATACCCAATACAAAAATTCATATAAACAAACATATGCTAAATATTTCTACTTTCAGTTTTCATCTACTGCCCACTTCTGGATTATAACTATTTTGTTTTCATATCCACTTTTCCTTGCTTGCATGAGTCAGGTGGAAATTATCAAAGCAGATTTTCTATGGACAGGTACCCTCCCTAACACTAACCCTTATTTGATTCCAAATAAGGTAATATTTCTCCATGGCTAGACATGTTTTGCAGATATTGGAAATGATATTCATTAACAATAACCATATGTCACACACAGCCATGTAGTTAAAAAGCTTGCTTTTTAGCAACATGATCTTGGACTCAGTTTCTCTGTGCAGCTCCTTGGGTGTCTTCTACTATAGCCCTAGGCCAACCAAAGCCTTGTGAATGAATGTGGTAAGCAGAAACTGAAAGAAGCTTGTTTTTGTGTGTGTGTGTGTGTGTGTGTGTGGTCACATGCCTGTGCATGTATGTATCCTTACCTTGACATCACATGGTATGGAAGTATCACCATCATACAAGTGATGTTTGTTTCTAGTCTGCCATAGAAAACCTCTGGCCATGGGGTGAGGGCTGGTGACTGGAAGCCATAGAAAAATCTTCCCCAACAAATTCCATCTGACCCATTCAAGCAAGGAAATGTGGGTATCGAAATTATGATGGTGTATGTATGTATAATATACTTTTTATTAGTTAGTCTTTGAGATTGATTGTAAGTTACTTAGCTATGTTGGATCTTTTCTGTTTGACTTTCAGTTCCTTTAATTTTGTTCCAATTGATTTCAAATTTAGTGTATGCTAATTATAGAAATGAAATTTATTTTTGGCATAAATTAATAAATAAAAAGTTATAAAGTTTGAAAATTTTTAGTAATTTTGGCCAATTGTGAGCTACAGACACATTCATGCCTGTTTCCATAGCAACAAACCAAGCAATTGTCTGTTTAACACTACTACTACCACTATGTACCTTATTTCTGAACTTTTGTTTTTGAATTTTTGGTACAAAAAAGTATTAATTGCTTTTTCAAATTTGATATATTGATGTAATTTTTCATGCTGTAGCTGATTTTATTGTTCACTTGTTCCAGTTTGATGAATGTTCACTAAAATTATGTTGCCAATTGAATAATCCCTGGTCATCCACTGACTGGACTGACTCTAAATGCCAAACCTAAACCCTAACTCTAACCTTAGTGTATCTCGAACTTTCACTTTTGAATTCCTGTTATTGTTTATGAAATGAACTACAATAATATAATATACAGTTTGTTTTTCTATAATTTTTCTCAAAAAAATAATTCAAGATTTTTCCTTTTTATATTGCATGTTCCAGTATTGCACATAACTTTATTCATTTGGACTTGTTAAAACTTCAAAACTACTTACAAATATATTGCTTTCATTTTGTTTAATAAAAGTTGTGATGCAGAAAAACCCAGCTTCCAAATCCTGTTTACTGATTGGGTAAAAATAATCAAACTTTAAACCTCTGTAACAGTTTACTATAATTTTGCTGGAAGAAGTGGATTACAATGTCAGATTCAGCATGAAAAATACTTTCAATATTTGAAAGTTTTCACTTAATTTTAAAATTTAAAAAGTGAAAACCAAACAAAAACAACTCATTACATTTATGTAATTCAGCATTCCAGTCTTCACTGAAACACATGTAAGGCTGCTGTTAGTAAATAATTTCAGAGCAAACTTTTCAGCCTTGATTTTCTCTATATATGTACATAGATTTATATATTTATGCCTGACTGGAGGTGACATGAACCTAACCAGCTCTGATAAGCAGATCCTTAATGACAGTTTCTTTGTATCCAAAAATCACAAAGAAGATTGGTACATGCTCAAGTGGCTATGTAAATTATTCCTTGATACCACAGGGCTTTTCTTCCTAGTCAATCTTTGCTATCATTTCTCAATCTTTAGATTTGGAGGTCAGACCATTGTGGATCAGTAGGCTAAGATAGCTATGATGACCAGCAAACTGTAGATTTTTCCATTCCAGTAGCATTCTCCTAAGTGAATTTTGTCTTACAGGGTTGGATAGCTCCACCAACCTTGGAGAGCATCCTGGACCTCCTGAGCCACTCCACTTCTTGATTTTTTTTTGAGGTTGACTCCATTAGCCTTTTCCTTTCTCAAGGCAATGAGGATTTGTGCCTGCAGTTTCTTCCATAACATGCCAATTAACCTATTGCAATGACCTTTACAGATCAACCTTATATTAGCTGCTATAAATATGTGTATATTATTCCAAGCTGAAATCTCATAAGTTGTTACTTAAAGTTTCTGGTTTTTTCATATGCAATAGAATATTTTACTAAAGTAAGCTCATCAACAAAAGTATAAATTTTTTTATCCCTAACAAAAACTTCAAAAATTGAAAATTCAGAAAAGCAATATAAACATGAGCATGGGAGGTATGACTGGGTTTTTAAAAATATGTTGGAGTAAAAGCATTGTTAAATACACTGGATGTTTTTAGTGAGTTCCAGTTGGTTGAGGTATATTGTGAATCAGGATCATAAAGTAGAATGACTTACAAGATGTGACCAGTGTGGTGAATAAAGTCCACAAACCAGGTAGCAGGTTATTAACTTAGAAATTTTGTGCAAATTTGAATACTTAAGTATGTTTCCATGTATATTTATTTCTCATGTTTAATTTTTTTTTTGTATATTATTCTTTCATCATTTGCCTTTATTCATGATTAATATCTTGAAAACATTTTATTTTGATAAAAATACTAGTATTCTATTTGTAATATTTTCAGTAAAAACACTGGAAGAATACGTTAGATTGCAAAATCAATGTCATCCAAGGGTAAACAGTAACAGCTCACTTAACTCAAATGAAACTAAAGTAACTAAAAACGAAAATATTAACACACCATCAGTTTCACAAAATAGGTTTAAAGAACTTGGAGGTTATTCTTCAATTATCAATAAGCCACCAGTATCAAGAGAAAATCCCAAATTAAGTAATGAGTGAGTAATACTGTATTTTTTATACAACTTCATTTTGTTTTCTAAATTGTTTAGTGTAGTCTCTTTATTCATCTGCAAACAAGTAGATTTCATTGCTAATTACTATGCAAGTAAAACAGAGAAGCATCAGATAGGGAAAGTGTAAAAGCTATAAAAATATTGAGAACCTTATGTAGAAGAAAGATTATCTAGAATTAGATTGATACCCCAATGATAACCAACTTTCGTGTGGTACTAAATTCTTATATAAACAAAGCATGTTTTTGCTGGAATAGATGTCTAGTTGTTTGGTGAAAAGCATGAAATGGATTAGAAGACTACAAGTATAGATTGAACATAAATTAGATAAGAGAATGAATTGAAGAAAGTGAGTAGCAAGGAGTTATTCTTGTGGTCTGGCAAAGAAGCAGATACTAAAGGGATTGTCAATGTCCAAATCTCTGTAAAAGAAGTCTCCTTTTTTTAATCACCATATATAGCTGGCTGAAGTTGACATTACACCTCTCCTGGATCCTAAAAGATCTATGATTATTCAACCTGGTCTTAAAAGGGTTTTCAGTTGCCCCAATGCATTTTTGTCTATGCATTGTCCTGTTTGTGCTAGTTGAAACTACATCTACTTTATAGACCATGGTTTCTGTGTTGCATTTTCCCCATATAAGCATCTGGCCTCTGTTCACAATTTATGACTAATATATTTTTGATGATAGGTGTGCAGTTTAATGAAAACCTAAAGTTAAATTTTCCTATACCTATGGACCTGCACAAAATGTTTACTCTCTAGTTTAAGAAAGGCCTTACCCAAGCAGGTTCTTGTATTAAGCAAGAAAAGGGGTGAAGTCCAAATGACTTTGTAGTTGTGGACAAGCATTTAAGTAATACAAACTTTAAACCCACTTGATGACAAAGCCTTGTCATAATAATTGCTGCTGTGTTGAAGACATCTTTATTTGAGGATAGGTTTCGGATCTATGCTTCTACCCAAAAAAGGAGAAAGCAAAATAGATGCTAAAATTTATGGGCCTATCTCTCTGACATCACACATCAGCTATCATGAGTTGGAGCTATCTCCCTTTGAATGATTGCAGCTGTGTCCTAAATAGATCAGTTTATGTACATTTTTCATTCACTAGTCTGCAAGCAGGGAAAATCAAGTTTCCAAAATGAATTTTCTGTCATGAGGATATTGGTAAAAATCTCTCTTTTTGAATTCAAGAAGACACTTGGATTGTGCAAATCTTTTAGGATCGTTGTCCTCTTGGTCAAGCAAAGTTTCACTATCTGCTCCAATTGAGAAATGGCCCAGGTTGCTCCAGCAACTTCCAGTTAATTCTGTATGGTATTCCATCATCTTTTAATCACCATATGTAACTGGCTGATGTAACATTGTATCTCCTTGGGATCCTAATAGAAGACTTATGGTTATTTAGCTTGACCTTATATGGGCCCTCCATGGGTGTGACCTTTTGGTACTTTGCATCAAATCTTAATAAAGTAATGTAGGCAGGCAGATATATCACACTTGTTCATTTATCAAATACAAATCACAAGAAATCTAGTAATATAGTTATATACTTTTGTTACTTATTACAACTTATTGGTTTACTGTATTTTAACTTGTAGTATAAATGGTACACATGGAAATGGATGTTTAGCCTCACCACTAAAAGCTGAAAAAATACCAGAATCTTCTACAAACCAAATCAAGCCAATTCTAGTGGAATGTTGTAACACTGTTACTGAACCAGTAAGTTTTTCAGTTACCTTTTCCTGAAGTATAAAGATTTCTAAGATCAATAACATCATCTAAATTTAATTGATTTAATGAACATTTCATCTTGATTCCAAAATTTTCTACTCTAACACTTGATATTTTACTCAGCAGGCTACATTGAACCACAATTCTGTCATAAAAATGTAATCCTATCATTCCAGTTGTTTAACTCTTAGCCTAAATTCTAGGTGTAATTCTTCAATGTTAGAACTGAAGTTATATTTGTTACTGATATCCATGGGGACAAGAACAGGGGGTGCAAGTGCATCTAAAATTTTTGTGAAGTGCAAAATCAAAATTTGCACCCCTACTTACTTTTCTCTTGTTTAAAAAACAGTAAAAAGTGAACTGTAAAAAGTACCTTGAATTAGGTTTCTTCTCAAAGAACAACTAACATAAATAAATAAATAAACATGACCTTATTTGTAAAAATTTGGTGTCTGAGTTTGCAGCCCCTAAACAAATTTTATTCCTGAGTCAGTGTTGATATCTCACTAAAGCAAATGCATGTATCCTGGCTTTAGAATAGGTACATCATAACACTTCCAGGTGACTGAAAGGCTAATTGCTAAAAGGGCATTGAAAAAACATTTTTGTATATAATTAAGACTGTCATATAGCCTGACTGAACCATAACAGAGAAAAAATGGACTTGCCAAGTTTGTTGTTGTCTAGATGAGACAAATGACCCAAAGTCTGAATAACCAAAAACTTTACCTTTAGGTATACGTTCATTTGAGTGTCTCAGAGAGAAAGACAGTGCTTATAAATAGAGAGATGTCCAAGTGGATATTGAACACAATGCTATGAAGAAGTCAAAATAATAGTTTTAGATGTGTTTCGGTATTCATTCATGATAACAGTTTTAAAGATTTACAACTAATATTGCAGCAAGAAAGTTAAAATTTCAGAGTTGCTGTACACTGCTATGTCTTTTTTTTCTGATGCGAATGTTTGCAATAGGATGGACTCTACTAATGGAACCCAAGAACAGAAATATGGTCTTTTGTCATGAAGAATATCAATCTCACTATCTTTTTAATAAATTAATTAATTTTAAGGTTTATGTATCATACCTGTATTACCTATGATTTGAACTGTAATACTTAGAGCTCTCTCAGTTTTGCATTGCCTCCAAGTGACATTGTCTCTCTTCTGGTAAATTATCAATGTGGAAGTTTCAAATCTCTCTCTTTCTTAGGTGAAATAACCTTGAGGAATTCACATACAAACTGAAGACCTTGCAAATGTAATGGGAAGTTTCAAAGGACTAGCATTTATTGTAAAGAGAAAACATATATAACAGCTTTGTGGGTGTATTACTGCTCACTTTTAATGCTGCATAAATATTAAAAACAGAAATTAAATATAAGGGCAAGTAAAGGAAGAAAAATAAAGTAAAATACTGGATTAAGGGAGAGATCCCAGAAAATCTGTATGAGGAGTGTTTAATACAAACAAAGTTTGTGTGCTTGAAAATAAAAACAGCTAAGCTTGTGTTAAAAGAAATAGATAAATCTACTAGTAAGAGAGCTGATTTTCACTTCTGTTCACATTTTATAGTTGCAATTGGTATTATTGATCATTTCCTTTAAAAGTGTCAATTTTATGCAGAGATAATTCCCTTGAAATATTCCCTCCTTATCCTGGTCTTCATTGAAGATGTGAATTTATTTTGGGATTTTAAAATCTGTGTATTCTCCATTTCTACTGTTATATAGTGATTCATGCTTTTAAGGATCCAGTTAGAAGAGCTAACTTTAAAAGTTCTTTTGAAATCTTATCATCACTCTAGGTAGATTAGATCAAGTAATCAAAGATCCTCTTATTGTTAATCTATTAGTTCCAACAGTCATTGAGTACTTTTCTGTAGCCTTTTTTTGTTTTGGTGTTGCTGTTGTTCATAATGGTTTCTGCTATAGGCACAAAGCAAAACATTTTATTAGGCAAGGTTAAATGCTTAAATCAATCCTCGTACTTGATTGATATTTATTTTATCAACTCTGGAAAGGAAAATTTGACCTTGGTGTGATTTGAATTTAGAGCATAAAGGTATGGAATTGATGTCACAATGTATTCTGTCCAACACCCTAACAATTTTGCCAATTTTAGTTTAATTAAATATGCCTCCTTTTATCATTTTTGTATATATTGACCTTGTGGTACTTATTTCAGAAGCTAAGCATATGGAAGTGTTTTAAAGTTCATTTGTTACAGAATAATGTCTAATTTAGTAAGCATGTAGTTGGAAGACTGAATACTTTATAAGTTAAAGAAGTTCATCTCAAATCAGGACAAACAAATCAGTCGCTTTGTTGCATTGTCACCTTACATTTCTCCGGTTCCAAAAACGTCTAAATAGCCTTGCTAAATAGTTTGCCTTTCATAGGAGACTCTCAATCTGAGGAATACTTGCAGTGATTTTAGGTTTAGTCATCCATGACAAGGAAATAATAGATGAGCCTGGTTGCCCTTCTCTCTTTGTAGTATTCCAAGCTGGCTTTCTTTTTGTTAGCCCACACAAAGGTAAGATGCAAAAGAAGAACCAAACACCAGAAGTACTACCACCTTAAAATATTTCAATAGATATTCCTTTGAGACCAAAGTTTATAATTATGTTCTTTGCTATGAACTGTTACTTCTTCATTATTGTTTTAACAAAGTTCACATTCATGTTGTTAAACTGATGAACTTTTATTAAGCCAGTCATGTGGGATGAATCAGAAGTCTTTCTTGTAATGCATCCAGGTACATAATGGGTTCTTTTGCATCAACCAATACCATTGTTTTTAATGTCCTAGTCATCCAGTTGAATAATATTTTAGTGACTAATTAATGAATTAGTGGCAGACATGTGAAGGAGATATCTAGGTACTTGGTTTAGAGTGTTCAAGAGAATGCTGAAGTTGCATGTTATATAGCAGTGCGCTATGTCACATGGCAATCACCAAAAGTTTTGAGTTGTCAATGCAAGACTTTTCCACTTCTCAAAGCTGTTTAAAGCTATTCTCAAATCAAATATTGTAATGCTTGAGGGAGATTTTGTTTTCTCAATTTCTGTTGTTTCCGCAGAGTGTTCTTATAAACTCTTATTTTTGCTATGCTTAGCTTTCATATGAAAAATGATTTTTCCGAAATGCTTCTGAATTTTCTGCTGTGGATATTTTATCTGCTTCTATATTGTTATTGTGTATTGTCCTATGCAATTTTTGTTGGTTATTTTCAAATGTATACTTTTGAGTGAATGTTTTTTTCCCTCATGCTTTACCTTTTAAATTCATCACTTAAAGTGGATACTTTTTCATTTTAAGCATTTGAGTGTTTACAGTCATGTTGTTTGTAGTTTTATGGTAGAATTGTTTTGTGTTGTCTGAATTATTTCACTTATTTCATTTATATAGAGTATTTTATACTTTTCTTTACCTTTCCAGTCTTCTCTTCTATGTTGGTAACCCTTAATTTTCTATAGATTCAGTGCTTGTTTAACTATGATAGCAAATAGATGGTTAATCTGGATATGTATTAGAAATACCACCAGGAGTTGATATGTTATGATGTTGAATTTCCCTTTCTACATTGCTTATAGCATACCTTAATACATATTTGGTAATTAAGAATGGATTTTCTAAAAGACTATGTAATATTCATAAGAATTAGTTGAAGAATTTTTAGGTAAATTCATAAGCTGAATCATCAATTCCTTGCTGCTGATAAAATATAGCACTGTAAGTTATCATGATGTCCAGTGGTAGTGGTATCTATGATATTGATACTCTCATTTCCTTTATTTACTGCATTACTAAATAAATTTAAGTATTTACTCATTTTTACCATTTTAATTTCTAACTTTGTCAACCAATGTTTGGTTTAAGTTGACTTTCATTATAATTGTTTCTCATTTGTGGGAGCATTTATTATAGCCTTCAAATAGTATTAGGTAACATTTACTTTATCTATCATATTCTTTGTTTCATCATTGGATGCCATTGTTGGAATATTCTCCTTTGTATTGGTATACCTTAAGAAAACCAACAGCTATCTATTGCAATCTGCATTGTTGATGTTGACAGTATATATCCTAATAAAATTTTGTTTAGTAATGTATATAGAATATTTATTTTCTTATATCTTTTTATATCTCCACATCAGGGCAATGGTAAAATATGAGGCTGGCAAGATAATTACTCTGTTATATTCTAATTTGTATTCCTTTCTTTATTTTATATGTTCCTTCTTTTTCATTTATAATAGTATAAGATTGCAATCAACTCTATTGATATCCAACTATTTATCTGGTATCAATTCTGAATTCTCATATCTTGTTAGCATTTACTTTTTGTACATCTTTGTTTTTTCAGAAAATACATCTTCTTTTTTTTTTCTTGTATCATTGTACTTTACAGTTATACCAAATGTTACCTAATATTAAGATTACAATGAACATGACTTCTTCAGAAAGTAAGAAATCTATACACCAATGGTATTTTGAGGTTTTTTCTATGGCAAGTATCCTGATTACTTTAAATAATATTTTCATATTCACATACATAGAAAACATTTAAAAGAATAATCAAGCTATTCTAGTTGCTCTCTGAACTTTCCCTGGCCTAACTTAAGCAACTCTGCTTTCAGAGCATCCTCCTCCACTGCTAAGTAGATGACCTATGTTACAGAAACTGTCTACTACCTCTAAGTAAATCTGTTTTCTGTATGTTCTTAGTGTTTATTGTACCTGCACACCTGCCACACAAAAAGAGTACTTTGTTTACCTTCATGTGATTCCACTGCACCTCTCATGTGTTCATAGCTTACACTGAGTCAGTATGTGGAATTTTTACTTACACCTTTTCTATATATTGAGCAGAACCATTTCCCCAAAAGAATTAGTAATATCTCTGCTTTCCTGCTTACTAGTACTTTGGTCTTTGCTAAATTAACTCTAAATCCCTTTGATTCTTGGCTTTGCTTCCATACCTGAAATGTCTTCTCTAAGTCTAGATTCAGCTATACAAACAAGGTCATCAGCATAGAGGAGCTCCCATGGGCAACCAATATTGAACACCTTTGTTATGACCTGGTAAGAAGTGAGCCCTGGTGAACTCCTGTTTGCATACTAAATTTGTAGCTATACACATTATTGACGTTCATCTTATTGCCATCCCCACTGTAACGTGGCTTGTATGGTTCTCACAGTTGATGAAAGACTTAAGAGACCCTGTCAAAGGCTTTTATATTGACAAATGCCAAGTACAGAAAGCATTCCTGGCACAAAACCAAACTGCATTTCATCTAAGCTAACTCTCTTCCTAATCAGTTGAGCTGTGATCCATTCTGAAATTTTCATAGCTCTATATTTACTTTTGGGTAAGTCATCTCCATAGCCATTAGGTTTGATACTTTCCTGGACAACTTGATTAACTAAACTGATATTTTAAGCATCTGCCTTCATATCTTTGTTTTTATATGTTACTAGCTTAAGGTGACCCGCTCTACGCGGTGAGGGTGTGGTTGTTACTTTCTGTTGCTTCCTTTCTGTTTCTTAAATCTTGCCTTAATTTTCAAAATTTCAAACCTATTTTCCGCGCTTAAATTACAAATCCGCTTCCATTTTACCATGTTTAAAATTTGATTGAAATCGGGGAA
Organism: Octopus sinensis; assembly: GCF_006345805.1. Taxonomy (NCBI): domain Eukaryota; kingdom Metazoa; phylum Mollusca; class Cephalopoda; order Octopoda; family Octopodidae; genus Octopus; species Octopus sinensis. Next base: position 41,173,698 of record NC_043001.1, on the reverse strand, counting down.
AAGGTGTCCAATCTAGACCCCCCAAGTGTCCCCCAAAATCAATAAACGCCCCGTTTTCACAGCAAAGCAACCACTGTAGCACCCCAAAACGTCTCCCAATCAATTTCTCACCTCAAGTTACCTCCTCCTGTAAATTTTAATCACCTTCCAGCCCCATTTAGACCCCTTCTTACATAAAAATCCAATTTGTATCAACATTCGCCTTCTTCATTTTATAGATTAGATTAAAGATAACCGCCTCTGCAGCAACACAAAAAGCCACCATTATTCAAACAGCGCAACTTTCTATCCTATAAAACTCAATTTTTTTCCATATTCCTCACCATGGCAACCAAACGGTAGCCCCAAGTGACTTGCAACCCTCCTCACACTATTACCCACCCCATTTTACTCCCCAGTGTAAATTTTCACGCCAATCCAACCCTATCTACCACCCTTTAAACCATTCCCATACCAAAATGAGACAAATAACCAAGAAATCAAACAACTTTCTCACATTTCAGCTTTATAGCTATTGCTTATATATATACACATATATATATATGTATACACATTATATATATATTTATATACACACATATATATATATATATAAATTAACACAATATATCTGATTAATAATATCTGTTATGATTGTGCGGTGGTGGGCAATAATAATACACCGTTCTAAAAGACCTGTGGCAGGAGTTTTTAAATTTTTGTGGCTGTCAACGCTTTCTCTCTATAGATACAGACAGACGTACAGTGAGAGAGGTGGTGGGAGAAAGAGTGACAGAGAGATGACGAAGGTGGAGAGGTAATGAGAGTGGAAGATGTCAAACGTCATTATAGAGTGGAGGAAAGGAAGGAAAGAAAGAGATCGAGGAAGACACTTGATTTAAAAGATCCTGAGACAGATTTTGGTGGTTGATGGGGGAGTGTGTTGCATATTTCATGGATAGAACCTAAATTTGAAGATAGCTGAATAAATAAATATCAGCCACACTTCAAATTTAATTGATTGTTAATTAATTGTTCAACTCCAAAGAGATTAAATCCCTGATAAATCTGAAATTAGTACTTGAATTGGAAATAAAAGAAAATAATTTATATAAACGTATTTCATTAAATATATTTATTTATTCATTTATTTGTTTTCTTATTCAGAAGCATAATCTACAGAAAATAAAAATATTGACCGACAAGATTAGAGAAAAATTTTTCCTAATTCCTACTGCAAAAACAAATGACTCTAATCCAACATTTTCAAATATGTTTAAAATTGAGGAATATAAATGGAAGGTGCATATTATATACACTGGAGATGCTTGTGAGACATTTTCTGTGTCTGTTATCTTTGATTTTGGCATAAAACGTTTACTTTCTTATCCAATTGATTTAAAGATTAGCCCTGCTGAAAATACTAAAGGTGTTAAGACTTGTTTAAAAGCATCTACAAATACTCAGTTAAATGCTACTAAGCCAGTTGATTTAATGACTAAATACAAAATCCCTGAAAACTTAGTGTTGAATGAACACAACACAGAATTAGCACTAAAGAAAGACAACTATGTTGAAACGATGCACACTTTACTTTATGCGGAGGAAACTGCTTGTCAAAACATCATATCAAGGTAAGATGTACAATGTATTGGCATAAAGTACTCTAGACAATTCTCTTTTCATTACACATTACATCTGTGAATTTTGTTTCAACTTGACTCTCCCCACTATCTCTTGATACACAAGTATACATCTTAATTCTTCTCTGAAAGGCTCCCTTCAAGTTACACTTAATATTTCAAATTCTTTCTTGGATGTGATGTCTACTCTCAGGTAAAATCTGCTTTCTCTCTTAGACATTAGTAATAAAAACTTCTAGTTATCTATCCCAAAGTTTCTCATCACCATTTCTCTATGTTCATTTGTTTTCTGTGTTACTCTCCAACCATTATCAGTGGTTGAACTATTTTTTATTCTTGGTAACTTCAATGCTCACAGACTTTTTCCTTCAATCTTACATTCTTCCCAGATCATAGGTACCCAACCTGATAAAAATCTTCCTTAAACTATATTCTGTTTTAAAAGTGAGATAGTGGATAGTATACTCCTTGTAAAAACAAGGCAGAATGATCAAGTCTTGAATGTATATGATCACAGATTTACTTGAACATTGTTAAAAACTGCTTGTGCATGTGCCAAACATTTTACTTCCTTGCATTGCCTGCATCACTTAGTCTCATCATTTATCTGTGTTCATGATAAACTTACTGACCTTATAAACAGCCTTGATCCCACCTTATCTTTACTTCTAAACCCAACTTTCACTCTGCTATTACAGTCTTTGCTACCATAAGATCATCAGATCTGTAGATAAGACAATTCACTTTCCATCATCCATCATATGACACAATGGTCCCTGTTCCCTGAACCCACTGGTACTGCAAGTCAGCTAACTGATCCGAGTTTCAATAGTTCTGCACTAACTTGTTTTGCCAGCAAATGTGCTTCGTCTCTGATCCATTTGAAGCAACTAAGCTGGTAACTGATACTATCTTCCTTAGCATGTCCAACACCATCCTTCAACTCAACCAAATCCCACAACTATAAAGTCCCTTGTTATTCACTTACAAATATCTACAACATCTGAAGGGAGACCACCACCAGAAAGGTAAAGGCGGCCTTAACTTTTGCCATCCAGATTATAATCAAGCTTTCTAATCTCATGTTGGTAAAGATCTTTACTAACTTTTCGGAATCCCTTTACCACTTCTTAAAGAAATGGTCTTGTAAGTAACAATCTTATTGATAGAGATACCTCATTTGTTACCTATTTTGCTGTTAATCTTTACTGAACTCCAACAACAATACTTTTTCCAAACTCTCCTTTTACAATTACCTGTATTGCCACCAAATCTTAAAATTTCTTTGATTGCTTCTAATCAAGATAACTTGATGTTGACAGTATCTCTTCCATAACTAGTGCTGTTCTAGAAATAGAGATGTCTAATATTCAATCTTTTCCTCGATATAAGGATCTGTTCCAGCCTATGGAAGCATACAGAACTTTTTTCAATCCTAAAATGGTTAATCCCTCTCTGACTGATAATCATTAACCTATCAGTCACATTATTAAAATCTGAAACACAATGGAAAATTGTAAATGTGATGGTTATTGTTGATGTTACATAATTACTTACTAAATTTTTTGTCACATAATACTGATATGTAGCTAAATGTTACTTCTCTATTTATTGATGAAATCCTAGAATTATGAATGACCATTTGTTTGTTTCGTTCCCTTTCAGATATAATTTTAGATCTGAAATGAAGATTTCCTGTTATATTAATGATGCTAGTGGTACATTTTTCTCTGATGTTAACGGATCGTTGTTTGGCATTGTCGATTTCTCTGCTTCACTCTTACATGAAGATCCAGATAATTTGGTTTCCAAATACTGTGAAAGTGTACTTCTTTCTTTGACAAGTAACACAAATAAATTTTATGAAATCCCCATCACCAAGAAAACAAACCCTCCATTTGTTGGTCTTCAACAAGGTACTCTTTATTTGACCTTTAATAAACAGCATGTAAGAGATTTAAAACTTGAAAATGGGCATTCCTTTGGTGTAGAAATTCATTTCAAGTTAAGCAGAGGAAGGTTTTTAAAGATGCATCATGCTGTAGATAGTCTAATATCTACAGAAATTGTTTTTCCAAGCACTTCTACCATTCCTTTAGAAAATGAAAACCACAATTACAGGTATGTTTTTTTTTAATCTAAAATGCATTTTTTGTCAATGTAATTAATTAAATACTTTATATATAACTAAATTTTTTAACCCTAAATAGTTTGGTTATATATATGGAATAAGTCACATATTGGTGCTAAAAAAATGTTATGGTTTCATTGGGAAAATAGCATCGTAATTTGGAATATTTTCTGATATAAACATTAGTCATGTGAAAGTTCTACAACTGTTTTGAAATTTTTAATTCTCTACCAATAAAAGAAAAGTGATATGTTCCATATATCTTCAGCACTTATAAAATAACTCACTTTATTTATATACATACAGTGTCAAAGAGAATATGAGGGTGTGTGTGCATGCACGTACGTGCATGAGTGTGTGCATCTTTTATCTTTTACCCATTTCAGATATTAGACTGCAGCCATGCTGGGGCACTACCTTGAAGAATTTTAATCAAACAAATCGATCCCTAAGATGGTTAGGGTTGGAAATGGTCCAACATCTTTTTCAAAGCAACGACAAACTGGACATGTCTATTCACTTCCAACAATAGAAAGCAACTGCCATATTTCATTTCATAATGGCTACCTCTGATGAGCACAGTGTTACATAATCAGACTGTTAGCTAACACTCTATTGAATCCTTAACATGAAACTGATTGGTAAGATCAGTTGTAAAAGATATATATATATATATATTGGTTAATGAGAGAGATGGAAGATACTAGAATTTTTATTAATCACTGCAATTGTTTCAACCCATCTAACATTGATCCCTCACAGGTGAGAATGTGTGTGTGTTAATAATAACACCTAGAAGAAGATGCTTCTTTTCCATTCACCAAAGTGAATGAAGCTATGGCCAGGAGAAACAGATGCCATCGGACAGTATTCAAGAGTCATCAAGTGTTTTGACCCTGAACCATAACACCCTCCCGTTGGTGAATAAGTAGAAGTAGCCAAATCACTGCTCATCATCTCTTCCTGGCTTCCAGCTTTAATCTTCTCTCTTGATCTATAACCAGCAAGAGGCTCTTCTGTTGCCTCACCCAGTCTGTGCTCAGACATCCTTTGCTCTTTTCCTCTCATTCCAGTGGCCATAGGCATCCTCCATACCAACGGGGCAAGGAATCCCCTACAGCCAATCTCAACTTAGAAAAGCCATGACTGCCATCCCTTCTCCCTGCAATCCTACAGGAGGCTCTCATACTTGGCATGCTTCAATTCAAAGCCTTGGTCACCCCTTCTTCCCATGGAACTGTAAGCTTGATCAGGATTATTTTCTTGGTCTTTCTAGGCCATAGAACTATATCTGGCCTCAGGATTGTATGGATGACCTGAGGAAACTGCAGTCTCTCATTCAGATCCACTTTCATATCTCATGGTTGGGATTCATATAGTAACCTATGTGTCTTTTTTGCCATCTTCACTGGCTTTTCTCCTTTCATGAACTTATTTGCTTCTGTTGATTTCCCCTGATGATGATGTTTCTTGAACCTTTCCTCTTCTAGGGTGTGAGTGTGTTGCAAGCACCTTGTCATGGCAATATATGTATAATTGATGTACCTAAGTGCATATGGTGTGTTTATATATGTCTATATACATATGTTTGAAGACATCTGTACTTAGTTGTATTTGTAATTTTAAAAAAACTGTCCAATAAACAACCATGATTGTTCCTAAAGATTCATCACCACTTTACCATCATTATAATTATCTTCTCTCTGGCTTATACAGGAACCTCACACCATACATATATTGTATAATTTTATTATTCATTTATATATACAGATGAGGATAAGATTTCATCTATTTCTTTTCTTTTTGTAGTGATACACATCTAAATGAAGACCAATTATATGCTGTAAAGCATATTCCTTGCAAATGTACAGACGCTAGGCCTCCATTTGTTATGATTGGTTCTTTTGGCACAGGTAAAACTGAAACACTATTATCTATAATCACGAAAGTTGTGGAAAATAATTCTACTGCAAAAATCCTTATCTGTACACATACAAACGGGTAAGATTTTTTTTACTCACTTTTAACTTCAAAATTATGTTTGTTACTTATTTTTAGGTATTTTTCATAAGCAAGTCTTCTGTTTCATGTGATTTCATTGTATGAATCAACAACCATATAGTTATATATGACTTCATTCAAACATTTTTCAGGGATTTCAACCACAAATTACCGAAAAACACATTAATATATTTTAAATGAATTTTCAGCTGCTAGTTAAAATTTCTTGGATCAACTATCAGCTGAGTGATAGTAACACAACAGAAGGACATATGGAGAAGTAGTGAGGACTGATTTCAAGAACCTGAGCCTCACAGTCGAAGTAGCAAAGAACTGAAATGACTAGCAATACATAATGCTGGAAAAGCCCTGCTCAGTCATGCAGTTGACAGTTATTGTTTATGTGTAGAAGCAGATGGGGGAGCTCTAGCCCAACCTAGCTAGTGGTTTCTCGTCTATAAGTAGGCAAGAGCCCAAAATGTTTACCATATTATATTTTCTATTTAACCCTTTAGCTTTCAGATTAATCTTTCAAATGTAAAGCCTGTTTAATTACATTGTTTTAAATTAATTGTAGAGCATGTAACACTGAGATTTTGAATGATGCCCCTGTTTATTTTTAGAATGACTTTGTAGGGCATGTGTGAGAGGTCAGTGCTCGCTGGTTTGAGTATAAAACAAGAAGACAATTTTGGCCTGATATGGCCGGTTTAAACATTAAAGGGTTAAATTATATCATTTTAATTATCATGTCATTTTTATAAATGTTCAACTTGTCCTCATACTTGATTGTATGTAGCCTGTCACCAACTCTCCCTCCTCTTTATATTACTTGTTTGTCCTACCTGTACATCTTTCTGCCTTGTTTAACATATTTTATTGTAACTTTAAGTAGTTGTATCTAATAAAGAAAACATTTATCATCATCATCATCCAAATTAAATGATTGTCTTTCAATTAAAATATTTTGCTTATTCTAAAAAGATGGATTTCCTTTGTTTTTCTTATTGTAACAGTGCTGCTGATATGTTTATCATCAAACATCTACATAAATTCCTATCCAGAAACAAAAAAACACTCTACCTGAAACGTTTATATTTTGAAGGAAGGAGACGGGAAACTATTGACCCAGTGGTACAAAAATATGTTATTTTCCCATCAAAAAATCAATTAAAATCTGATATAGTTGACCCTCAGTCTATGCAGATATTAGTAACCACTATGGAAATGTGTCATCATTTGATGACGATGGAAATTCAAGGTTGTTTCAGTCATATTTTTGTTGATGAAGCTGCACAAGTTTTTGAGAGTATGGTTCTGATACCACTGAGTTTAGCTTCTGAGAAGACATGTGTAGTGCTATGTGGAGATCCTAATCAACTAGGACCAGAGGTAAATTTCAATTACTATTTTATTTTGACTTGAGTTACATTCTTCTCCCATATTAGTTATTATTTAAATGCATTTTTGCATAAATAAATATTATAGCCACCAATATCTGAAAGAAATTGTGTGTTGCTAAGTACCTCTTATGTAAGCATATTTCTAATCCTGTATTTCTAATTCATATATCATGTTTTCTATATACAGGGTGGGGAAGCAAAATTTACAATATCTTGAGGCAGGGATTGAAAGACAGTGTATGACCAATTAGTTTATTGAGAGTCATGAGAATGTATTTGCCACAAGAAAATTTACATAATAGAAAATATTTTTATTCTATGTGTCCTCCTTCTTTCTCATTAATTGCCTTCACACGCTTCCTGAAACTTGCACAGGTGTTCCTCAAATATTCAGGAGACAACTTCTCCCATTCTTCTTTAATAGTATCTTTAACAGAATTGACATTGCTGTGTGATGTTCTATTGGTAGCATGTTCTAAAACGCCCCAAATAACATAATCCAGAGAGTTTAGATCTGGGCTAGAAGGCGGCCATAAACATGATTCCAAAAAATTGCTAAAGTTGGATTTGCAGAAATCTTGTATTTTTCTAGCTGTGTGGGCTGGAGCACCATCCTGTGTCCATACATAAATACCATCTGGGTAGTTTGCTTTAAGCCATGGCAATAACTGGTGTCTCAGAGTCTTGTAGTTAGTATTAACATTGATCTTTTCATCAGTTTTGTAGAATTTTATAGGCATTTTCTTTCCATCGGAAGCCACAACACCAAAAGCCATAACTTGAGCAGGATGTTTTGTTTTGAATGTCCCCTTAACCTCAGCTGTCAATTTTGCGATAAATCTGTCATTTCTGTGGTTCAGAACAGCATCAGCAGTGAAGATTTTTTCATCTGAAAAGATCGTTACAATGGAGGACTTTTTCTTGAACCATGTAATAATTTTCTTGCACCTTTCCAATCTCTTTTCCTTTATAGCTGTTGTCAACAAGTGTTTTGGTGGTCTTGTGTAAGATTTTAACTTCAAATGGTCTTGTTGTCTACCTCAAGTTCAATTGCCATTTTTCTCATGGATTTGGTTGGATCCTTAAAGATTTTGGATTTGAGAGCTTTAATAGAAGCTTTAGTACGTTTTGTGTTGATTCCTCCACTTCCAGACTTCCTTGTAATAGTTTTGCTCATAGTCATTCTATTATTTACACTATAAACAGTCTTTATGGACACTCTAACTATTCTTGAAATCTCCTTTGGTATGACGAGTGCATTCAGTAAATCAAACACTCTTTGACGTTTGCTTTCCTGATTACTCATATGGGCAAAAGTTTCTGAAAAGGTACAGATAATAGTGCTAGGTATGATTATGACATCAATATATGCTAGGTTTCAAAATAATTGACCTAGTGCCTGCTGAGAAAAAACAACTTAACGTTCATTGTAAATTTTGCTTCCCCACCCTGTATATATATCAGGATTGTATTTTCTAGAAGCATTTTTCCAGGAATGTAAGATAATGGTATTATCCATAACTAGTAACATTTTATTTTATGACAAAAACAATAAATCAATCATAGAAAGAATGAGAAAGAGAAGTAGAAAATTCTTCAAAAACTAACTTAAGTATTACGTATGAATATGGCACTAAAGTTGTAAAGTTTTGGGATACTACTTTAAACATTAACTCTAAATTATACTACCCCTTTAGGAAAGAAGGTGAGGTTACATGACATGTGAATAAATTATCAAATCACCTCCACCTAATGTATTAAAATCAGTAGTTAAAAGTATTTCTTGGAGAATTACTAAATTATTATCAAACATTGATATTTTTAATTCCCATTCATACCACTATAACGTTGCTTTGTCTAAAGTGGGATATGACTAGGAAATTATGTTTCTCAGTCCTGAAAGTTCAGCACCTTTTAATAGAGGAAAAAATGATAGTTTGAGTAATAGAAAGTCTACTAACTTACTTGTGAAAAAATACCAAATGATAAACCATCCTACAAACCTAACATTTTAAATAGTAATAACAGAGTATGCTTCAATAGGAGGCAGGATACTAAAACGAGTATGAAGCTTAGGTTGAATAAAAATGGCAATGATGAAAAAGAAGTGGTTACTCATCCAGATAAGGGATCCACTAGAAATATATACAAAACTATTAATCATGGAACGATTCTAGGGAGCAGGGATAGTACAAATATATCCCACCCTTACTTACACAAAAAATTTAAAGGTAAGAATCTCATCTAGTTCAATATCCCATACAACTGTGCATTATCCATTTATAGAAAATTTATGGCTATTTTAGAAAAAAACTTCCCTACTTCCCATAGATATAACAGAATCTTTCCACATAAAACAGAATCTCATACTCTACTCTCCCCAATATAGGTACCATCATAGCTAGTTTAAGTAGGAAGAATATAAAATTAGCCAGAATTGTTGAAAATGATGATGATCATCATCATCGTTTAACGTCTGTTTTCCATGCTAGAATGGGTTGGATGATTTGACTGAGGACTCGTGAACCAGATGGCTGCACCAGGCTCCAATCTGATTTGGCAGAGTTTCTACAGCTGGATGCCCTTTCTAATGCCAGCCACTCCAAGAGTGTAATGGGTGCTTTTACATGCCACCGGCACGAGGGCCAGTCAGGCAGTACTGGCAATGGCCACGCTCAAGTGGTGTTTTTTACATGCAACCTGTACAGGAGCCAATCCAGCAGCACTGGTAACAACCTTGCTCAAATGTTTTTCATGTGCCAGTAAGGCGATGCTGGTAATGATCACATTTGAATGGTGCTTTTTACATTCCACCGGCATGGAAGCCAGTCAGCTGCTCTGGCAGCGATCACACTCGGATGGAGCTCTTAGTGCTCCACTGGCATGGGTGCCAGTCATCGAATTTGCAAATTTGGTTTGATTTCGATTTCACTTACCTCAACAAGTCTTTGCAAGCAGAGTTTAGTGTCCAATGAAGGAAAGGTACACATAAGTGGGCTGGTTACACACCTGGCATAGGCCATGGGTTATGGTCTCACTTGGCTTGCCAGATCTTCTCATGCACTGCATATTTCCAAAGGTCTCGGTCACTATTCGAAAGTCATGCTTCACCACCTCATCCCAGGTCTTCCTGGGTCTACCTCTTGCACACTACAACTGATGCTTCTTAGGTCCAACTTTTCTCTCAAGGTACTTACACTCTGTTGAGTATGCACACTGACATTACACATCCATCGGAGCATACTGGCTTCATTCCTTGCAAGCTTACACACATGTTCAGTGTTTATTGCTCCTGAGCATCTGCCACATACAAAAACTATCTTCCCAGTTAGCCTTCCTTTGATATTGCTGCACTTCTTATGTGTCCATAGCTTACAAGGGTACATCTTATAGAATTTCTACCTATGCCTTTTCTACAGATCGAGCTGGGCCATCTACCTGAAGGGATTTGTGCTTTGTTTGCCTTCCTACTTATTAGGACTTTGGTTTTAGCTAGGTTGACTCTAAGACCCTTCGATTCTAATCCTTGTTTCCACACCTGAAACTTCTCCTCTAGTTCTGATAGTGACTCAACATTTTGATTTTATATATCATCAGAACCCCCATCTACTGGTTCACTTCTGATATAGAACTGTTTGTCTCCTTATCCCACCTTTTTCTCTGCCTCTAACTTTTAGTATAAGCAGTCTCTAGATGATGACCAGGCCTACATTGCCACAGGACACCTGCCAAGTGAAAGACTTTCGCTGTTGGTTCCAGCCTAATTCACAGCATTATTCAATATATTTGTGGACATTTTCTCTCTATATCAAGGGTTGTGTTTTAAGATTAGTCACCAACCAGTATTTTTATTGAGTCACCATCTCTAATAAGATTATCAACCAAGTCTGCAGAGCTCTTACTGTCCATATGTGTCAGGGGACCATGTTCATAATTTTTACTAGGAGACAGATGATGTTGATTAGTTCTATATCCTCATCTGACCATAACCCAGGAGCTAGCTCCTGATTTGTTGTTCAACCACCTTCATTCCAAGGTTGAAGCCAGTGGCTACTGACAGGTTGCCACCAAGTCGGCTAAGAAATCCTATCTTCACCAGTTTTTAAAGCAGAGTGTTATTTCTTGTAGAAGGACTACCAACCAAAGCTCACGAGTTCTGTCTACCCATTTTAGATGGCCATTGACTCTCCTGAGTTCCTCTGTCCTTTGCTGGGTTTTGTTTTTCATCCCATAGGGTATCCAAACTTCACCCTCCTCACCAAGCAAGCCAACAACTTGACCATGAGACAGTTGCACTCCAACACGTTAATCATTATCATTTACTTATTTATTATTATCATCACTATTTCTACTACTTTCCTTTCCACCATGTTTACCTATTATTATCATTACCATTATTGCTAACACCATTATTATTTCTATTATTTGTTGTCATTGTTGTCAGTGGTGGTGGTGGTGGTGGTAGCTCTGTTATATGTGTTGTTATTGTGAGTTGTTACTGTCATAGTAGTTAACATTTTGTCATTCAACTAATTTTCTTATCTTCTGTAGCACTGCTGCTGTCATTGCCTCTATTGCTGTTTTTTCAGTCCCTGTTCTTCTCTTCTGGTCCTGTTGTGACTGCCTTCTGTAGACCTGATGGCTCTGTTCCTGATGTCATCATTAATATTTTTTGAGTTGTTGATTCTGATTTTGTCTTCACTACTTTCTTTAGTCACCTAGTTATTTTAGTTGCTGCTATCGCTATCACTCTATATAGAAGGGTGAGGATGCTTGATTAGTGTTGTGGTATATGGGGTGGTGGAAGGGGTTTCATGTAGGAGCAAAGGCAGGTTGGACAGAACATAGCTAGCCAAAATATAGAAACACATTTACATGTATTCACATCAATATATTTATATAGATGACTATTCCATAAGCATCTCAAAGTTTTATTATTATTTTTATTAAGGCAATGAGCTAGCAGAATTGTTAGCATGCTGGGCAAAATGCTTAGCAGCATTTTGTCCATCCTTACATTCTGAGTTCAAATTCTGCTGAGGTGAACTTTGCATTCCATCCTTTGTGGGGTGGTTGATGAAATAAGTACCAGTTATGCACTGAGGTCAATGTAATCAACTAATCTCCTCCCCTAAAATTTCAGGCCTTGTGCTAATATTAAAAAGGATTGTTATTATTGAGTGAGAGAGCAATTAGTAGTAGTAGTAGTAGTAGTAGTACTAGTATTGTTATTGTTGTTGTCGTTGTCGTCGTCATCATCATTATTCTTATTCCCTGCACCCCCAAAATTGAAAGAGATTTAGTTTTGTATGTGGCATATTCCAGATAATTGTTTCAAATGGTACAAGGCCAGAAATTTTAGGATAGGAGATAGTCAATTGATCACAGTTATCCCTTTGCTCAACTGGTATTTATTTTATAGACCCCCAAAAGGATGAAAGGTAAAGTTAACTTCAGCACACCAGAAGAAATACTGCTAGGCATTTCTTCCAGTTTGCTAGTGATTCTGCTAGCTCACTATCCTGCATATTCCAGATAGCAACATCTTTTAGTTTCTACCATATTTGACATTATTGTTTGAGCAATCACTCTCATCCTTACATATTGCAATATGAATTCAAAAGACAATTACCATATCCCAGATACTTTTTGTACTTTCTTCTATTGTTTATTTCACTTATTTTAGCTGTAAGCAAAATATGAATATTGATATCATTCTTACTCATATTTCTAACCTATGTTCTCTACCTCAGATTATTTGGGACGTATATTAGCAATGAACAATATATATATATAGCAATGAATCATTTACAGTACAAGAACCCATAAGTGAATGGGAAAATGGCTTGAATGTAATTTTTGGATGATTAATGTTATTTATGAAGAAGTTACTTGTTAGCTAGCTAAGAAAGTAACCATGAAAGCTGACTATATTTGGAGTAAACATTTAATATGAAGAGGCAGTGCATGCTGGTTGCAAACATATTGTGAGTTGTTTCTGTAAAATAACTAAGATGAGCTAATTTTAGGAAGACTTAGGAAGAAATAATAAAGACAAGTTTAGGTAAAATTGTATCACATAAATTAGATAACCTAAGATCATGGTGTATTGCTGATGGTTTAAATCTATACTAACATGAAAAACAGACAATAAAACTGCTTATGATAATGACTATAATATTAACTTAAAATTGCTATCAACATTTACATTTTTGTTTTAGGTGCATAGTACTAATGCGGCAAAAGACCTGTTATCAATATCTATTGTGAAACGTCTCTATGAATACTACAAGAAACAGGGGCAGAAAAATAAAGTGATGCAACACCTGCCATACGTTATGCTGAAACAAAATTATCGTAGCTGTAAAGAAATTGTTAATTTCTTGGCTTATTCTTTCTATGGTCTTTCTCATGAGATGACTTCAAAAGTTCAAAATCCTGTAAGTGACATGAAAGCTTTGCAGTTTTACTCTGTAGAAGGCACTGCTGAAACTTTGCCCCAAAATATGTCATATTATAATAAGATGGAGGCTGAGGAAGTACGAACTATTGTGACAAATGTGATGAAATCTTGGCCAGATGAAGAGGAAAAATTATCACCTGAAGACATTTGTGTTGTTTCAAATGAACTGAATCAGGTAAGGATTCCTACATTGCTTTTTGTGTGCAGAAAGGAATTGTATTTATTTGTGTATAATATGCACTGGTGTTTACTGTGCAAAACTGATTATGGGCAATAAAATACTGGAAAAATTATGTGTAATAATATGCCATGATATTTCTTTAGTATAATGGTAAAAACAGAATTTAGCCAGGTTTACTATGTTTGCTATATAAGATAAATTGAGAAATTTCATGCTTTCTCAATAAAACAAAAGTAAATATGAAAGTAACTTTTGAACTTTACTTGTATAGGTATAAACATTTGCGTAAAGTTAACATTTTGGAAATTATACAATCTGTGTTACTGATAAATGTATATGATGTAGTTTTTGAAAACTATTTATTTTCTCTAAAATAGTTGACAAACTCTACGTTTCTAAATAGAACTTTATCAGACAGTGAAATTTATAGGTGATATTTTAATGAAATCCTGAAATTCCTTCAGCTTGTCTTCAAATTCTTCTGGCAGTTTTATGCTTAGTGAGTTGGACTCCAGCCAGGACTAATCTTGAAGTTGTTAGGTATTTTAATTGTACTGACTTCAATGCCGGCCATGCTGCATTATCACCTATTCACTAAGGTCTTCTAACTTCAGAAATGCTACAGATTTTTCTGTCTATCTTTTTCAACTTTGGCATGGATTAAATTTGAGAAGGGTTTTAACATTTTTTTTTTTTTGTGCCCAGTATTTTTTATGTAATTTGATGGGACATAAATCATGTAAATTTAGATCTATAAAAAAAAAATGGAAAAGTAAAAAAAGAGATAACTCTTTGTTTTCATACACAAGGTGCACCAAAATTTCAAAAGTTTCAAAATCTGATGGGGAAAAGTGTATATCATATATGAATAACTATGGTAGTTAGTTCTTGAACTGCAAAGGAAATTATTATTTCATTGATAACCTTCACAGAGTTACACTTTTGTATTCTGTAGTATTTGTTATAGTCTTTTGAACATATAGAAGAATGGGTTAATAATTCAGAAAGATCAAATTCAGATCTGATTGTTTTATATTCTGTTTCCTTCAGCAAGTAAGAACATTCTAACTGCATTATTTACCCACTTAACATATTATATACTTTTCACATGACTTATATACAGTATTTGAGGAAAAACTAAGCATTTAGAATTATTTAGGGAACTGACTCTATCAATTAATGCAAACATTCTCATTTGTTGAATCATTATAGTCTCAAAATAATAAATAATTCTGTATTTTATTTATTATGATAAAGCCTTGTTGGGTTTGTTACTATAAAATGCACCCACCCAGTGAAATAAAATATATTGAGCGCAGGCATGGCTGTGTGGTAAGAATCTCGCTTCCCAACCACATGGTTCTGGGTTCAGTTCCATTGCATGGCACCTTGGGTAAATGTCTTCTATTATAGCCTCAGGCCTACCAAAGCCTTGTGAATGAATTTGGTAGACAGAAACTGAAAGACTCTGCCGCCCCCCTCCCCATATGTGTGTTTGTCCCCACCACTACCACTTGACAACTGGTGCTGATGCGTTTACTTCCCCATAACTTAGTGGTTCATCAATAGAATAAGTACCAGGCTTTAAAAAATAAGTACCAGGGCCAATACATTTGACTAAAACATTCTCCAAGATGGTGTCCCTGCATGATGCAGTCTAATGACTGAAACAAGTAAAAGATAAAAGATTAATACCACAGAGATTATAATAAGTGAATCACAAATTTGGCTAGAACATATAGTAGCACTCACTAGAAAACCAGACTAAAATACAGTATATCTGTCATACAGTATATATACTGAAGTTTGCAACTTTTAGTTGCCTTCTTTTCAATCGTTTCAAGAGATAATTTCAATTCATAGCTTTCCCTCAGGTATTGTATAAGTCATGTGAAAAGTTGTAATATGAGTTATATTAATCTTATTAATAATTCTTTGGTTTAATATATGGTTTTTGATAAATTTACAAATGTGTTAAATCTCAGAACAGTGAGAGAGCCTCCATGTTCACTTGATCTGCAAAAAATAACAACCAAATTTCCCTCAAATTAGACTTTGCTATCTTGAAAAAAGCAAGACCTTATGGATATTGTAGTCTCCTAATGCTTAGGAAAAAATGATGAGATAGTCATAACTGGAATATCTTGATCTTAGGTCTGCTCGGTTAAAGATGACCTGGTGCTAAACTACAATATGGACTATTGATTGTTGTATTTGACAAGTTCATTATACTGGATCTAAATCAGTTTTCTGTTCACTTATTTTCTTACCTTAACCAGGAACACTGTGTTACTAGTAAGCTCATCATTAACTGGCAATGACAATACAGCCTGCATTTCCTAATCTAATTACGATCATAAAATCAGATAAAATGATTGACTAGGTCACATAATTATTAGTTATATCATAAAAATTATTTATATTTTCATAGGTTAAGCTGATAAGGGAATACTTATCTGGAAAACACATCACTGTAGATTCTGTTATCAGTGTACAAGGTAAGCTACAATAAAATATAAGTACCTTTATATTATCAAAATTACAAAGTTACATAAAAATGTGAGTGGTTAACAATGGTGGTATGTTCACTGTGAGCTGGCAGAAACGTTAGCACGCCGGGCGAAATGCTTATCGGTATTTCGTCTGCCGTTACGTTCTGAGTTCAAATTCCGCCAAGGTCGACTTTGCCTTTCATCCTTTCGGAGTCGATAAATTAAGTACCAGTTACGCACTGGAGTCAATGTAATCGACTTAATACTTATGTCTGTCCTTGTTTGTCCCCACTGTGTTTAGCTCTTTGTGGGTAATAAAGAAATAGGTATGTTCACTGTGAGCTAAGTCTATGACCCAATCCAGATTTGTGCTGCAATTTCTGCTGTAAAACAGCTTTCAGAAGGAGATGCACTATCATGCTGATATTAGTTTGTGTTAATTTCATAGTAATAAACACATCTGTGGGACATATAGATATATCAGATAAATTTGTTTGTTTTTAACTATTTATTTTAATCCTTATTTTTCCTTAACAATTTTAATAAATCAGTCAATAATATATTCTCCTTCATTGTTCATGATTTTCTTTGCAATGTTCCTCTAGCTTGTCAGTATCTTGATGGTAGAAATCACTGGGCCTTGACTTGAAGAATTCATTGAACCCAAGTTTCAGCTCCATTTCATTGTTGAACAAAATGCCTCACAGACTTTCAGAGAGTGATGGAAAAAGGTGATAATCCAAAGGCACTATATCAAGAGGGAATGGTGGATGCAGTAGAACTTCCTAGCTGAATATTTTTTGTTAAATTAGTGATATTGAAATGAGCACTATTTCACCCATCGCTATGTTCTGAGTTTAAATTTTTCCACTTTGTAAGAGTAATTTACCCAATATTTCTGCTGTTCTAATGGCATTTCTGTGTTCAAAAATAAATTATCATCTTATTTGTATCATATATATGTGTCGGTGGCACATAAAAAAAAACACCATCCGAGCGTGGCCATTCGCCAGCCTCATCTGGCACCTGTGTCGGTGGCACATATAAAACACCATCCGAGCGTGGCCGTTCGCCAGCCTCGTCTGGCACCTGTGTTGGCATTAGGAAGGGCATCCAGCCGTAGAAACACTGCCAGATCTGACTGGCCTGGTGCAGCCTTCGGGCTTCCCAGACCCCAGTTGAACCGTCCAACTCATGCTAGCATGGAAAGCAGACGTTAAACGATGATGATGATGATATATATATATATATATATATATATATATATATATAAAAGATATAATTAAGATGATAATTATATATTTTATATATATATATATAATATCAAAATAAGCAACAAGGATATCTAGAGGTAATGCAGTACGATCGTTTCAAGCAAGGTGATAGACAAAGAACATGCTGTCTTCACTTCAGCTTAGAAGCTACTCTAGCCGCACCATACCAGACCATACCAGCGCAGTTGTCTCTCTTGCACTCCACATCTGATGCTTCTTAGGTCCAACTTTTCTCTCAAGGTACTTACACTATGTCGAGTATGAACACTGACATTACACATCCATCAGATCATACTGGCTTCATTCTTTGCGAGCTTACGCATGTCCTCAGCAGTCACGGCCCATGTTTCACTGCCATGTAGCATGGCTGTTTGTACACGTGTCATAAAGTCTACCTTTTACTCTGAGAGAGAGGCCCTTTGTCACCAGCAGAGGTAAGAGCTCTCTGAACTTTGCCCAGGCTATTCTTATTCTATCAGCTACACATTCAGAGCACCCTCGCCTGCAACTGACTAGGTCACCTAGCTAACGGAAGCTATCAACTATTTCTAGTTTTTCTCCCTGGAATGTGGCGGAAGTTGTTCTCTGCACATTTCCTGTGTTTATTGCTTCTGAGCATCTGCCACATACAAAAACTATCTTCCTATTTAGCCCTTCCTTTGATATTGCTGTACCTCTTATGTGTCCATAGCTTACACTGGGTACATCATATAGAGTTTCTACCTACGCCTCTACTACAGATCGAGCTGGGCCATCTACCTGAAAGGATTTGTGGTTTGCCAGCCTTCCTACTTATTAGGACTTTGGTTTTAGCTAGGTTGACTCTAAGGCCCTTTGATTCTAATCCTTGTTTCCACACCTGAAACTTCTCTAGTTCTGATAGTGACTCAGCAATTAGAGCAAGGTTGTCAGCATAAAGGAACTCCCAGGGGCATCCTATCTTGAATTCCTCCGTTATTGCCTGGAGAACTATGATAAATAGGAGGGGACTAAGAACTGAACCTTGGTGGACCCCTACTTCCACCTGGAATTCTTCACTGTACTCGTTGTGAACCCTCACCTTACTAACAGTGTCCCTGTACATGGCTTGCACAGGTCTCACTAACCATTCATCTATCCCTAGTTTCCTTATTGACCACCAGATAACAGATTGGGGGATCTTGTCAAAGGCTTTCTCCATGTCAACGAAAGCCAGGTACAGAGGTTTATCTTTGGCTAGGTATTTCTCCTGCATCTGTCTTACCAGGAATATAGCATCAGTGGTGCTTTTCCCTGGCATGAACCCAAACTGCATCTCATCTAAACTGATTCTCTTCCTAATTATTTGGGCTTTGACCCTCTCTGTGACCTTCTTTACCTGATCTAACAACTTGATACCTCTGTAATTATTTGCATCTAAGGTATCACCTTTTCCTTTGTAGCAGTTGACTATGGTGCTGCTTCACCAGTCATTGGGTATGACTCCTTCGTGTATCACCTGGTTAGCTATACAGGTGACTAGGCTATAGCCGACACTGCCAGATATTTTGAGCATCTCTGCAATGATTCCTGATGGGCCAGGGGCTTTCCCTGTCTTCAAACCCTTTATTGCTTTATCTGCCAAGGTACTGTCAATTCGGATAGCTGGTCCCTCTGTTTGGTCAACATTCAGCAGACTCTCTTTCTCCCATTCATTCTCTTTATTGAGCAACCTTTCATAGTGGCGTCTCCAAACCTCTCTCTTTGCAGCCTCATTTAGTGCAAGTGAACCATCATCCATGCAAACACATTTCTCTCCTACAACATCACAATCCTCTCTCATACACTGTCTTGCAACACGAAATACCTCGAGTCTTTGAACCTCACTGCACAGAACATTGGCAATTTTTTTCTTATCTGCTTCCCCTCTGGCTAAATAAACCTGCCTCCTAGCTTCCCTTCTGGCAGTCTGATACAATTATCTGCTTCCACTGTCTTCCAGTCCTTCCAAGCCTGTTTCTTTATATATATATATATATATATATATATATATATATATATATATATTTATTTATATATATATATATATATATATATGTATAGAAATTAAATATAAATTACAAAATGGGACAAGAACGCAAAAACACACAAAGAGACAGCACAAAAAAACAGACGGGTCATTCAAAGCCTCTAATCTTCAGTCGGGAACCGGATCATCTTAGCAATTTCGGCTGATTAATCCTCGATATCGCTCCGATATGGCCAGCCCCAAAGAAAAACTAAGCTACGGGCATTAGATTTCTTGGAAAGAGGATCGAATGTATACGAAAAAAGGACAGGATGCCACACGAATATAAATACAAGAAACAAAAAATAGAAATAAAAAACTAGAATAGTAATAACAGGACAAAACAGTGGGTGTCTTACAACCTCAGACAATTTTTAACTTATCTTGGCTGGCGTATTTGAAAAATGCCTTTGCAGCAAACGAAGACAACAGTGTTAACGTGGCAACGGGTCAAGCCGGAAAGACCAGTTTGAAGTGAGAGGACGGTAGAAAGAGAAAGAAAAGCAGGGGGCAAGGAATCAAAGAGAGAGAGAAAGAAAGGGACAAAGGCACCAAGGAGGAGAGAGAGAGAAGGAAGGAATTAAAGAAGGGAGAAGAAATAGGATTGGCTTAGCAATAGAAATAATGGTGCAAAGTAAGAAAGATGGAGAAATGTGATAGAGTGGGGGAAGAATCAGAGGCAAGGAAAGAGAAAGACACAGACTATAGAGAAAGTGTGTGTATATATATATATATATAATTTCATCCGCATTTTTCTTATATATTGCATTATTTAACATAACTTAATTTAGTACAAGATAATAGAGTCAAGTCCCTATATTAATTTCTTTATTGACTTTTACTATCCTACCTACTAATAGTTAACCTTGAATTTTTTGTTTTTTGCTTTCTATTTATATACATTTATATATATTTATGCCTAGTTTGTTGTTTATGCTACTGGTTATCCATTAACCAACCATAACAAAGTCATGGCCTTTCAAAACAATAGCTGACCAATTAGATTATGGGACTGACCATCCCCCCCCCCCACACACACACACATTTCAGCAACTCGATAAACAAAAAGTAATGGAAAATAATAAAGTACCTTGATTAATACCCGGAAATTTATTACTTTTAGTACCGACTAATATCACAGGTATTAATATAAACTCTTACCCACTTATTATGGACCTTTATCTTAAGCCATCAGTAGAAAACATATCACATATTTATTTATATGTATATATGTAAATATGTTTAAGTATAATTATCATAATTATATAAAAAGAAAAATGCAAACTACTACAGTAATCCTCTCTTCTCAATACATGAAATATGTATGTACCTATGGGTATGTTTGTACGTAAATATATATATATGTTTGTGTGTGTGTGTGTGTATTTATATATTTCTTTACTACCCACAAGGGGCTAAACATAGAGGGGAAAAACAAGGACAGACAAAGGGATTAAATCGATTACATCGACCCAGTGCGAAACTGGTACTTTATTTATCGACCCCGAGAGGATGAAAGGCAAAGTCGACCTTGGCGGAATTTGAGTATTCCTCATTTATATACCTTTTCATTCGTACATAACTACAATAATCTTAAGATAGATTGATCATTTAAATTCCACTATTATTTCACTTTTGATAATCTTTTCTTTCCTTTGTTTATACTTTATGTAATAGGAATAATTTAATACACCTAATAATAATAATAATGATTCCTTTCTATGTATATATACATATACATATAAATATATAGATATGTATTTATGTATATATGTATGTATTTATATTTATAACTTAACCTTTATATTTATAACTTAACCTTATGAACTTTCTAAACTCTCTGACGAAGCCCAGAGGCACACCCAAGTACCATAATCTTATCTACCAAATACTTCAGTTCACTGAAGGGATGGAAGTAAAGTGGGGTACTATGACCTTTTGGCTGAAACAGCTGCAAGATACTATTCTACTTCCTATGCTTTATGTTATATATCTTAATAATTACTGGTATTTTTATATTTTTATATATTATATATGTAAAGCATATGTTATACATGTATATATATTGTTATAATGGTTTTTAAAAAATAAATATATAGACATAATATAATGTCTAAAAATTGATGAATACCACCTCTTGATCCCCTCCATTTTCTTATTGCTGTGTGTGTGTATATATATATAACTTTATATGTTAACATTGAACATACTAAGTCTTTTTTAAAGATTTTTATTAAGTATTATTTTTTGTACATAAGCATTGGACATTGATTTAATACTAATGCTTCCTGTTTTATTTTGTAACCTGCAGGTAAACAATTCAAAGTAGTGATAATTAGCACTGTATATACAACTTCATCAGGTCTCTGTAATGGGGCAGAATACACAAACTTTCTGAATAATAAACTTTTACTAAACACTGCAATGTCAAGAGCTAAATATGTTGTCATTGTTGTTGGAGATCCAGTTGCTCTATGCATCTCAGGAGACTGCAAATATATTTGGCAAAATTTTATTCAAAGTTGTTCTGAACTGAATACCCTCTATCCTGCTCACTATACATATGATGTAATTCATTCAAAGATATTTGCACTATTAAATAGCATTTCACAAGAGGAATATGCTGCAGAAACATATGAGGATGAAATGGAAGCAAATCCTAATATAAACAATTGCATAAAACATCATAAATGTCCCCAAGAATGTTTTCCATTATTATATACTGAAAGTATTGATAATTTGAAGCGCCCAATTATTGATGCTATTTGTCAAGAAGCTTTTTGTACTGCTATTACAACTTCACTTGTTATGTTTGTTGATATTAACATCAAGTGGGATCAAAATCAAGGCTGTGGAGAATTCTGCATAAAGTCTTCCATTTTGAACGCTAAGAATATAGAATTGCATTCAGCACAAAGTATGACTAATATTCCAGATTGGTTTTGCATCAAATACAAAGGTCATCAAGCCTCAGCAACTTATTTCATTCATGTTTGGATCTTGGAGGTGAAAAGTGAATATGACAATCTTGTAGTGAAGATAAGAGTTATAGACTCTGAAGTTGATACATTGAAACAGATAACTGATAATCTTAGCTGCAGTATGTGGCTAATATCATTTGATAATTTTTACAGGTAATATTATTATTATTATTATTATTATTATTATTATTATTGTTGTTGTTGTTATTGTTTTTGTTGTTGTTGTTATTGTTGTTGTTATTGTTGTTGTTGTTATTATTATTATGATTATTATTATTATTGGAGTAAATAGATATTTTATTTTCAGTGTCAAAGTAGATCTTGCTTTTACTTACTTTTGTTGTTTTCTTTTGAATCAGATGAACTGATGACAAAACTACAAAATATCTCAGGTTCTGTAATCTTAAGCAGGAAAGGCTGTTTTTCCCTTAGGCAGTTTAGTCTATCATTTACTTGATTAACTTGAAACGACTATGGTAGTGTGCAATGATCATACCATAAAGTATTATGAGAATTAACTATAAATTACTATGATGAACCTGTTCCTCAAATTAACCTTTTGTTAGCTCTGATTCATGAAAGATTTAGACAGTAAAGGAGGGGTATAATGGAATTAATGGGCTGTTGAGTGATTTGTTCTTAAATACAATCTAGTATTTGGCACTGACTATTGATCTTCAGCTAGTTTCTAGTCTCATTTGTTGTTCTCCATTAAAAACAAAGGAAAAAAATCAGTCAGAATTAGAAAATTATTCAGTCATCTCTCATTCATAATTTTGTAAGTATTTAGACGAAAGTTGTTGCAAACTACAGAATTTGCCTAAATGAGTTCCTAATAAACATATTTATTGGAATGTCTGGATATACAACAGTATCATAAACCCACTGGACTTGCAAAGAGTAGTGAACAAGCTATCAACTTACGAAACTTATCAACAACATAGGTAGGCTTGAAAGAAAAAATTCATGAAGCTAACACATATTGAAACATTTGTATGACTACTTTTTTAAAAATAAATATGTTGTTTTTTAAGTGATAAAATAAACAATATATATATATATATATATATATATATGTAAAAAAAAAACTGAATTATCCAAAATACAATTCATCCAAACTGATATAAAATAGACACAGTATGAATGCAAAATAGACACAAAATGAATTACAATCACTATAATACATCTCCTATTTATTCCCTTCCTTCAAGCAGAACACTGATATTGTTTTTCTTCTCAGCTACCAGTTAGTATTTTAATCTTTCGATGTATCTAGAGCTTCCTGCTTTGGAATTTTTCTGCAAAGTTTTTGACAAGATTTTGCAATAAAAAACATGTCATCAGCCCATAAAAGTTCTCAGGGATATCTGGTCTTGAACTGTAAATGTATACAAGGCTGATGAGGACAGAGCCCTCATGAACATCTGTGGACTAAAGTACTCACTGAACTTACTACCTATTTGTACCTTGCCTTCACAAGTTATTTGTATGCACCGAGCTTACGTAGAACTTGCCAAAGTGATGAATGCGAAGTACTGCTGAAGGTATATTTTTAGTTGCCTCCCTTTTGCTGGGCTCCTGACAAGATGTATGAGGGGCTACCCAAAAGTAACTGGAAACGTTCTCTGTGGGATAAACCTGTTGTAGTTCAGGCTTATGCTATTAGAAGCCACTTTATATGGCCCTCAGGCATCAGTGTGCTGACCTGTGGTGGTGGCTAAGGCCATACTACCATGTGGTGTGTCTTTGTTTTACAGTGCTTCTTCCCTGTTCATCAATTTTGTGATGGCTAAAATGAAGGAACAGCACACTTCGGTAAAATTCTGTTTTCTGCTGGGAAAAATAGCAGCCAAAACAGTTGTCATGCTTCAAACAGCTTACAAGTGTGCTGCCATGTGCAAAACACAAATTTACAAGTAGTTTTCACACTTTAGGAATGGTCACTTGTCACTTAAAGGCCAAACTTGTTCAGGACAACCATCAACCTCTCGAACGAATGAAAATTCATGAACTGATCTTGGAGGACTGTCACCAAACAGTTGACAAACTTGTAGATATGATTAGTGTGTCCTAGAACTCCTACCCATGAATTTCAAGCAAGGAATTGTAACTGAAAAGAGTAACATCAAAATTTGTGCCTCACTTGCTCACGGAAGATCAAAAGCAGTTATAACTAAATGCATATCGTGAACTGAAAGAAAAGTTGGAAGTTGATCTGGACCTTTTTTTCGAAGATCATCACTGGTGATATGGAATTTGCAGATGTAGAAGAGGTGAAGAAAAAAATCGATGGAGGCATTAAAAGGCATCACTTTAAAAAAGTTCCAGCACTGCTTCAAATAGTGGAAAATGCACCTGGACTGATGCATTGCTTCAAATGGAGAATACTTTGAAGAGGATAAAAGTGTAAACATATAAAACTAAATGAATAAAATAATATTGCAAAATTCCAGTTTCCTTTGAGTACTCCCTCATACTTCCGAAAACATAAGATTACTCAGCTTTGAGAACATTTGACACAGAACCTTTATTTTTTGTTGGTGGTATAAGAAATTTTAAAATTGTTTGGATAATTATTTGAACTTTTAAAAAATGTCTGTAAATATTTATGGAACCTATTTCTTTTCTCATGCCACTGTACTGTTAATTTAATGTTTCACTTATGACTGTTTTAAAAATTTAGCTAAGTACTTTTGTATTTTAATGTATAATACTGTATTTTTTTCTTGTTAAATATCAGGTTTTTGATAAGCTCAGTCATAGACATGGATACCATATCATCATTGATTAAAATTTATGTAAATGACTTTCATAAAATACCAAAAAAATTAGGTAATTATGATATAATTTTATTTTTAATTATTACTTAATCATTGTTATATGTTTTATCTTATATTTAATCTTTATATAATATGTAATTTTTCTAAATGGTATAATTTAATTTTTCAATATTGAATTGATAAAAGGTGGGTTTTTTTCTAATTTATATATATATATATATATATATATATATATATATATTATATGTTGTAAAATTTGATTTAGTATTTCTAAATTGAATTTTTCCTTGTAAGTTTGGAATAATATTCCCTCATATTATATATATATAAATATATATATATATTGTTATATTTCGGAATGGTCATTTTGCCAGTTTAGCCAATAAAAACACACGCACTATATATTTGGTGTTATTTTGCTTCAGTGTTATTTATTTTTTACATTAATCTTACTCTTATTTCGGCCAGAGTTCTTTCGTCACACTCCTGTGACCACATCAGTGGTCCTTTGTTTTCTTCTTTCTTATTTGTGTCTCTCCTTACTAACCGTCAGCCATTTTGTATTTCTATTGTGTCTTCATTTGCGCATGCTTATATCTCTATGTGCGTCTATGTTTATTTAGTGTGTGTATGTGGGGGGATGCCTGTAATATTTGTATCTTCTGTTTATATACGTTCATGTAATTTGTATTTTGTTTTTTTTGTTGTTGTTTTTGTTTATTCTTATTTTGTTCATGTGTTTACATCCACTTATTATTATCATTAGATATGCTTGTATGTATGTATGTATGTATGTATGTATGTATAACAACAATACTAGTAATAATAATAATAAATCGAATCGACAAAAAAAAAATATATATATATATATATATATATATAGTTATTTATTTCTATTTGTTTATTTATCTGTGTATTTATTATGTTTTCGGGATCCTCTATCATCATATGTTGTGGTGTGTGCTAGTGCTCCATTCTAGTTTTCTATTGAGGCTAGGTTTATTTTCTATTAGGTGTGTAGCTTCTGTAATTTGTCTGATTGTTGCATCTGTTCTATGTATGGACAATATTTTAATTTCTATATTGTTGATTGATTCCCCCGTGTTCCTGTTCGGCGTGTTGGTACAGAATCGATGAGCTTTTACCTTCCTTGAGTTGTCTCCAATGTCCATTTACCTGCTCTCCTATGCTTCTTGCCGTTTCCCCTACGTATGTCGTTATCTTGTTACTGCATTGTCCTTCTATACATCTTATACTATAGACTACATTTCTGGCTTTACAGTTTGTTTGTAGGCTAAATCTACATACAGTACAGTACTTATCTGTACAGGGGGTTCTACTAAAAGGATAGGTTCTACCAATTATAGATTTGATAGGGTTGCCTGGCTTTTCAACAACCTTAATTCTTAGCTTAAGTTTGTCTAGGGTCCTTCTAAAGCGGTACGCCAGTTCACCTCCAGGGGTGGTGTCAACGAACATGACACTCTGGTATTTATGGCTATCATACCAAGAATTGGCCTTCCCTATTTTCTTTTTTGTTCTTTCTATAGTGTTCCATGACTTGTTCCTATAGAGTGGGCAAATCCCATTCCTATCATTACATAATATATTATCAAATTTCTTTATGGCTCCTTTGTATACTCTGATCCTTTCTTTATGGCTGTAACCTGAGAACTGCATGCGGTGAATGAAATATTGTATGAGTCTCTTTAACTCTGTGGGCTCGCACATGCGTGACACATTTCTCATTATTCTGACGAGGTCTGCCATCAAAATATTGAATTTGGCATTCTCCGCAATGGCTGAGTTCCGGTGGATCAAGTATTTTGAGGCCATAGGTTTGGCATAGTATGAATGAAGGATTTGGGTTTTATTATTCACAATTTCTAGCCAGAGTTCAGTGTCTAGTACTGGTAGTCTATGGCTAAACTGGCAAAATGACCATTCCGAAATATAACAATATCTGTTTCAACACACGACTTCACATAAAAAATCTTGCACAACAATATTTAAACGTATATATATATATAATATATATATATATATATATATATAGTTATTTATTTCTATTTGTTTATTTATCTGTGTATTTATTATGTTTTCGGGATCCTCTATCATCATATGTTGTGGTGTGTGCTAGTGCTCCATTCTAGTTTTCTATTGAGGCTAGGTTTATTTTCTATTAGGTGTGTAGCTTCTGTAATTTGTCTGATTGTTGCATCTGTTCTATGTATGGACAATATTTTAATTTCTATATTGTTGATTGATTCCCCCGTGTTCCTGTTCGGCGTGTTGGTACAGAATCGATGAGCTTTTACCTTCCTTGAGTTGTCTCCAATGTCCATTTACCTGCTCTCCTATGCTTCTTGCCGTTTCCCCTACGTATGTCATTATCTTGTTACTGCATTGTCCTTCTATACATCTTATACTATAGACTACATTTCTGGCTTTACAGTTTGTTTGTAGGCTAAATCTACATACAGTACAGTACTTATCTGTACAGGGGGTTCTACTAAAAGGATAGGTTCTACCAATTATAGATTTGATAGGGTTGCCTGGCTTTTCAACAACCTTAATTCTTAGCTTAAGTTTGTCTAGGGTCCTTCTAAAGCGGTACGCCAGTTCACCTCCAGGGGTGGTGTCAACGAACATGACACTCTGGTATTTATGGCTATCATACCAAGAATTGGCCTTCCCTATTTTCTTTTTTGTTCTTTCTATAGTGTTCCATGACTTGTTCCTATAGAGTGGGCAAATCCCATTCCTATCATTACATAATATATTATCAAATTTCTTTATGGCTCCTTTGTATACTCTGATCCTTTCTTTATGGCTGTAACCTGAGAACTGCATGCGGTGAATGAAATATTGTATGAGTCTCTTTAACTCTGTGGGCTCGCACATGCGTGACACATTTCTCATTATTCTGACGAGGTCTGCCATCAAAATATTGAATTTGGCATTCTCCGCAATGGCTGAGTTCCGGTGGATCAAGTATTTTGAGGCCATAGGTTTGGCATAGTATGAATGAAGGATTTGGGTTTTATTATTCACAATTTCTAGCCAGAGTTCAGTGTCTAGTACTGGTAGTCTATGGCTAAACTGGCAAAATGACCATTCCGAAATATAACAATATCTGTTTCAACACACGACTTCACATAAAAAATCTTGCACAACAAATATTTAAACGTATATATATATATAAATATATATATATATATATATATATATATATATATACATACATACATCTGCACAAATGTACATATATACATGTATATATATAAATGTATATATATACATGTATACGTATAGATGTATTTCTATAGATATAGATGTATATGTATACACGTATATGTGTAGATGTGTATGTGTATATATATATATATGTACATGTAATATGTACACATATATATACACATATATACATCTATACACCCATACACACACACACACACACACATATATATATATATACATAGGTGCAAGTGTAGCTGTGTGGTAACAAACTTGGTTCCAAAACACATGGTCCTGTGTGGTGAATTAGCATGTGTCTTCTGCTATAGCCTCAGACCAACCAAAGCCATGTCAGTGGATTTTATAGACAGAAACTGAAAGAAATCAATCGTATATATATGTATGTATATATGTAAGTGTATGTGTATTGTCTCTGTGTTTCTCCCTCATCACAACTTCACAACTGCTGTTCATTTATTTACATCCCCTTAACTTACTGGTTTCATATGTATGTATGTATGTATATGTATGTATGTATGTATGTATATGTATATGTATGTATATATATATATGTATGTATGTGTATATATGTATGTATGTATGTATGTATGTATATATGTATGTGTATATATGTATGTATGTATGTGTATATATGTATGTATGTATATATATGTATGTATATATATATACATATGTCTGTATGTATATATATATATATATAATATATGTATATATATATATGATCTGGCAGTGTTTCTACAGCTGGATGCCCTTCCTAATGCCAACCACTCCGTGAATGTAGTGGGTGCTTTTTATGTGCCACCAGCACGGTGCCAGGCGAGACTGGCAACGATCACAATCAGTTGGTGCTTAGTATGTGCCACCAGCACAGAGGCCAGTTGGGGTGGCGCTGGCAACGGCCACGTTTGGATGGTTCTTTTACGTGCCACCGGCACTGGTATCACAACGACAATTTCCATTGATTTTTGAGAGATTTCGATTCCGATTTCGCTTACCTCAACAGGTCTTTGCAAGCAGAGTTTTGTGTCCCAAGAAGGAAAGGTATTCATAAGTGGGCTGGCAGAGGCCATGGGTTATGGTCTCACTTGTCCTGCTGGGTCTTCTCATGCACAGCATACTTCCAAAGGTCTCGGTCACTAGTCATTGCCTCGGTGAGACCTAATGTTCGAAGATTGTGCTTCACCACCTCGTTCCAGATTTTCCTGGGTTTACCTCTTCTACAGGTTCCCTCAACCGGTAGGGTCTGGCACTTTTGCACGCAACTATCTTCATCCATTCTCGCCACATGACCATACCAGCGCAATTGTCTCTCTTGCACACTACAACTGATGCTTCTTAGGTCCAACTTTTCTCTCAAGGTACTTACACTATGTCAAGTATGAACACTGACATTACACATCCCTCGGAGCATGCTGGCTACATTTCTTGCGAGCTTACGCATGTCCTCAGCAGTTATGGCCCATGTTTCACTGCCATGTAACATGGCTGTTCGTACACATGCGTCATACAGTCTGCCTTTTACTCTGAGAGAGAGGCCCTTTGTCACCAACAGAGGTAAGAGCTCTCTGAACTTTGCCCAGGCTATTCTTATTCTAGCAGCTACACATTCAGAGCACCCTCCCCCGCTACTGACTAGGTCACCTAGCTAACGGAAGCTATCAACTATTTCTAGTTTTTCTCCCTGGAATGATGCGGAAGTTGTTCTCTGCACATTTCCTGTGTTTATTGCTCCTAAGCATCTGCCACATACAAAAACTATCTTCCTAGTTAGCCTTCCTTTGATATTGCTGCACTTCTTATGTGTCCATAGCTTACACTGGGTACATCTTATAGAGTTTCTACCTATGCCTTTTCTACAGATCGAGCAGAGCCATCTATCTGAAGGTGTTTGTGATTTGTCTACCTTCCTACTTATTAGGACTTTGGTTTTAGCTAGGTTGACTCTAAGCCCCTTTGATTCTAATCCTTGTTTCCACACCTGAAACTTCTCTAGTTCTGATAGTGACTCAGCAATTAGAGCAAGGTTGTCAGCATAGAGGAGCTCCCAGGAGCATCCTGTCCTGAATTCTTCTGTTATTGCTTGGAGAACTATGATAAATAGGAGGGGGCTGAGGACTGAACCTTGGTGGACCCCTACTTCCACCTGGAATTCTTCACTGTACTCGTTGCGAACCCTCACCTTACTAACAGCATCCCTGTACATGGCTTGCACAGGTCTCACTAACCATTCATCTATCCCTAGTTTCCTCATTGACCACCAGATAACGGATCGGGGGACTCTGTCAAAGGCTTTCTCCATGTCAACGAAAGCCAAGTACAGAGGTTTATCTTTGGCTAGGTATTTCTCCTGCATCTGTCTTACCAGGAATATAGCATCAGTGGTGCTTTTCCCTGGCACAAACCCAAACTGCATCTCATCTAAACTGATTCTCTCCCTAATTAGTTGGGCTATGACCCTCTCCGTGACCTTCATTACCTGATCCAGCAACTTGAAACCTCTGTAATTATTTGTATCTAAGGTATCACCTTTTCCTTTGTAGCAGTTGACTATGGTGCTGCTACACCAGTCATTGGGTATGACTCCTTCATGTATCACCTGGTTAACTATACGGGTGACTATGCTATAGCTGACACTGCCAGATATTTTGAGAATCTCTGCAGTGATTCCTGATGGGCCAGGGACTTTCCCTGCCTTCATACTCTTGATTGCTTTAACTACCAAGGTACTGTCAATTCGGATAGCTGGTCCCTCTGTTGGGTTGACATTCGGCAAACTCTCTTTCTCCCATTCATTCTCTTTATTGAGCAACCTTTCATAGAGGCGTCTCCAAACCTCTCTCTTTGCAGCCTCGTTTAGTGCAAGTGAACCATCATCCATACAAACATATTTCTCTCCTACCACATCACAATTCTCTCTCGCACACCGTCTTGCTACACGAAATACTTCAAGTCTTTGGTCCTCACGGTGCAGAACATTGGCAAATTTTTTCTTATCTGCTTCCCCTCTGGCTATATTGCTACCCTGGGAAATGAGAAATTGAAACTCTGACGTCTGGTAACTGACTTGGTAAACACCCACAAAATAATTAACCATCATGCCAACAACCACCTTGAGCACCTTTTGAGCTCCACGTGTCTAACACACATAAGTACACCTACAAAGTCAGAAAACAGCACCCCTCTGTGACTTTTGAAAACATTTTTTCACACTCAGTGATGCTGATGCACGAAACAAACTACCTGCATCAGTTGTTAGTTGCCAAGACATTGTATCTTTTAAAAACCACCATGCTTCCTTAAAGTCAGCAACACTACACCTGATATCCACCCCTCCATACGCATGCTCATATGTATATCATGACTCATACGCTGTTCATTTTCCTGAGTTTTGTACATAATTGTATGTGCTATACATGCACCTTTGATGTGTTGCTGTGCACCTGAGCACTATAAACAACAATTTCATTACTTATTCCTTATTATCATCATCATCATCATCATCATTTAGCGTCCGTTTTCCATGCTAGCATGGGTTGGACGGTTTAACTGGGGTCTGTGAAGCCGGAAGGCTTCATCAGGCCCAGTCAGATTTGGCAGTGTTTCTACGGCTGGATGCCCTTCCTAACGCCAACCACTCCACGAGTGTAGTGGGTGCTTTTTACGTGCCACCTGCACAGGTGCCAGACAGAGCTGGCACAACGGCCACGAACGGATGGTGCTTTTACGTATCACCGACACGGGTGCCAGACGAGGCTGGCAGCGGACACGAACGGATGGGTCACTTAACCCCTGCTTTCTGATATATGATTTGATTTTGATTGTTCTCACTGGTCTTGCCAGGTCTTCTCACGCACAGCATACTTCCACAGGTCTCGGTCTCTGGTCATTTCCTTGGTGAGACCTAGAGTTCGAAGGTTGTGCTTCACCACCTTGACCCAGGTTTTCCTGGGTCTACCTCTTCCACAGGTCCCCTCAACTGCCAGGGTGTGGCACTTTTTCACACACCTATCTTCGTCCATTCTCGCCACATGACCATACCAGCGCAATCGTCTCTCTTGCACACAACATCTGATGCCTCTTAGGTCCAACTTTTCTCTCAAGGTACTTACACTCTGTCGACTATGAACACTGACATTACACATCCAACGGAGCATACTAGCTTCATTTCTTGCGAGCTTACGTAAATCCTCAGCAGTCACAGCCCAAGTTTCACTACCATGTAGCATGGCTGTACGTACACATGCATCATACAGTCTGCCTTTTACTTTGAGCGAGAGGCCTTTTGTCAGCAGCAGGGGTAAGAGCTCTCTAAACTTTGCCCAGGCTATTCTTACTCTAGCAGTTACACTTTCAGCACACCCGCCCCCGCTACTGACTTGGTCACCTAGGTAGCGGAAGCTATCAACTACTTCTAGTTTTTCTCCCTGAAAGGTGATAGAAGTTGGTCTCTGCATATTTTCAGAGCTTATTGCTCCTGAGCATCTGCCACAGATAAAAACTATTTTCTTAGTTAGTCTTCCTTTGACATTACTACATCTCTTATATGTCCATAGCTTACATTTGGTGCATCTTATGGAGTTTCTACCTACGCCTTTT
Source organism: Octopus sinensis (assembly GCF_006345805.1). NCBI lineage: Eukaryota > Metazoa > Mollusca > Cephalopoda > Octopoda > Octopodidae > Octopus > Octopus sinensis. The sequence continues at coordinate 41,140,490 of NC_043001.1, read as the reverse complement.
CTACAGATCGAGCAAGGCCATCTACCTGAAGGCGTTTGTGATTGGTCTACCTTCCTACTTATTAGGACTTTGGTTTTGGCTAGGTTGATTCTAAGGCCCTTCGATTCTAAACCTTGCTTCCACACCTGAAACTTCTCCTCCAGTTCTGATAGAGACTCAGCAATTAGAGCAAGGTCATCAGCATAGAGGAGCTCCCAGGGGCATCCAGTCTTGAATTCCTCCGTTATTGCCTGGAGGACTATGATAAATAGGAGGGGGCTGAGGACTGAACCTTGGTGGACCCCAACCTCTACCCTGAATTCTTCACTGTACTCGGTGCTAACCCTCACCTTACTAGCAGCGTCTCTGTACATGGCTTGTACAGCTCTCACTAACCATTCATCTATCCCTAGTTTCCTCATTGACCACCAGATAAGGGATCGGGGGACCCTGTCGAAGGCTTTCTCCATGTATATATATATGCTCACCTGTGTGACTCTTCTGTCCGGCAGTCACCATGATAGATCGTTAGCCACTACACTCATTTTTTTCTCTCTTTGTTTTTTTCTATGTCCCTTTCTGTAGAAGAGCGTAGGCTCAAAATGTAAAAGACTTTTTCTATTCCTGAGCATTATACTAATACATCTGTTTGTTTTGTACACCACCTGTCTTCGTCTTTTGTTTTTTTCGTAAACTCTGCCTATATATGAATTGATAACCAAGCAGAGAGTAGGGATTTATTCACATCCAAAACTTTTTTATTAAATATTAAAAAGTTTTCTGCAGCATATATAACATTGACCAACATGTTTTTACTGTGATTGCACATTGCTTTGTATGTAGTTATGTATATATATGTATAAAGGTAGGGTATTTCACCATATTCAATAAAACCCATCTGTCACAGTAAAAGTGGGATGCTAAAAGCATTAGATTTGGGAATACACTCACTGGGCCCTGTTTCTGTCAAACTCTTCCCACCTCTCAACTTCCCAACACCTTCCACCTTCACATTTATAACAATGGTACTGTTCATCTGTTATAAATCATATGACAATAAAATCCAAACATATTTCTTGCTCTTTACGTTACTATTGGGTTGTCCGGAAAGTTCATGCCAATTTATAGTAGCTTACCTTTCGACTTACTTTAGAACATGGTTGAGTTCATAAAATAGGATTTGACTACACCTCCATTTAGAACACAGTTTAAGCTATCTTTTCGTGGAAGAAAGTTTATGTTCCTATAACCTGTGTTAATTTTGTAACCCTTTAAAATGGAAGATAAGAAAGTTCATTTTCGGCACTTGATGCTTTGAGAACCAGACAAAAATTATTGCAGTTCAGCTGGGATGTGTTACCCCACCCTCCATATTCACCAGATATTGCTCCTTCGGATTTTCACTTACCCAGGTCTCTGCAGAATAGTCTTAATGATAAAAATTTTAATTCCTTGGATGATGTAAAAAGATACCTTCATGAATTCTTTGCCATGAAACCACCTCAATTCTGGGAAGAGGGTATTTTCAAGTTAAAGGAAAGATGGAGACGCATTGTGCAACAAAATGGTTCATTAAAAATGTAATGGCAAGTATTTATTGACCTTTTTCTTTCCTTTAAAAATTGGCACGAACTTTCCGGACAACTCAATAGTTACCTTCCCCTCTCCCTGAAACCACTTCCTTTACCGTCCATCCCACATTCTAAATATTATCTCTCCTTGCTTTATTTTCACTAGTCACTATTTCTTTATTATCCATACGGATTAACACAGATGGGGACAATACAATGTTTGGGGTCAACATGGAACTTTTTACAATAAAATCGAATGGGTTATTTACAATGAGATGAAATTACAATGAAAATTAAATAAGGACAAATAAACAAAATAAACAATGAAGATAAAAGAACAGGATAGCCAAACCCACGAGCCGTTATTTTAGCTGAAACCTTTTGGTAGGTGATCATGGCATGTTCATGCAGGGCCTTTCACACCCAGCATCCGTGCTACACGCATCCATCTTTTTTTGAATACAGACTCTGTCAGACACCTATTCTCTAGCTCCACCTTCCTCTTCAGCTGGAATCTGAAGAAGTTCGTTAGGGCGGTGCCGGAGGTCATGGTGTCTGACATTATACCTTTCACTCTGGTCCTCCATATCACCTCTTTCGCAACAGCTACTATCACGAGAAAGCAATGCTTGCCTTCGTTCGTCATGAAACCAGGCGGGTCAATTTTAAAGATTGACTCAGACGACAGCTGTACTCTTCCTTCGTCCGACAACAGGTGTTCGGCGTAAACCCACACTTCCGAAATTTCCGGACAATGGCGTGCAGGACTGTTTCCACATCCCGCCTGCATCTTGGACAGGCCGAAGGTCCACCGTGACCATGCCTTGTGAGTTTATCGCGAACGGGTAATGCTCCTCTGTAACACTGCCAGGCCAGGGACTTCTGAAAGTTATCCAGCATCCCTGGTCTGAATGTCCTTTGGAACAGGCTGTCCAACAGATTACCGTCGAGACCCAGGGTCCTTCCCAGGGTATCGTCATTTCCGGCCTCTACCAACCTGCTATAGAACGCTGCGGTTGTACCAAAGCCACCGGCATTGCCCAAGCTGCAGAAGCGTAGGAGAGCCTTCCGGCACTCCGAATACCACATACTCGATCTTAGTCTGTGACGAAACCAGGTTTCTCTACCACCAAAGCTGGGGAACGTCTGTTTTGTGAGCGGGGACCACACCCATTCACCTTCCAGGTAGAGCCAAAGATGCCTCAACCTCAGCGCATGTCTGCGCATCAACAGCCAAGGCATCTCTAACCCACCCTTTAATGGCTTTTGACAGCAGACAGATCGTCTCACAAGAGGAGTGGAACCCTTCCACAGGAAGCGAAAGATTTGCCTCTCCAACTTGTTCACCCACGAATCCGGACAGGGGACGACGGTTAGGCGGTATATGATGACCGATGCCATGAACACATTGGCCACCTCCGCCCTCCCTTTCAAGGATAGCCACCGCCGACTGTATCCCTCTTCCCTGAGCTACATCTTAGAACTGTCTTACCCCATTTTTAACACCTTTTCGTATCTGCCATCAACACCCCCACCTTTGTCCTTCACTCACTACAACCATCATTACATATTTCTGATATTCATCACTGTCCTTGTATATCTTTTTCTTCCCCATTCTCACATCAGCTCCCTGTTTTCTTTTTTATTGCAGGTTTATTATATTGTTGTTCTCCACCCTTTCTATGCTGCTACTGATCACCTACTTCTTCATGAACTACTTTTTCTCTTTTCTTTTCTTTTTTTTGTACCTTTATCATTGGCCACACTGCCTTCCTTGTATATTATTAATTACATATCTAATCATCTTTCTCTTCTCACATTTATGAACTTACCATCCACATTTCCCTCTTCAGTTCAATTTCCCCTCTTATACCCACCGTCTTGTACCTTGAGAGTGTGCTCTGACACCTCATCACCATCATTATCTTCATTCCAGCTACTCTCATCTGTACCTGTACAATGTGAAGTAGCTATTTATCATTTCTGCCCTTCTATCATACTTTTATCTCTCAACACTAGGCATAAAGCCACCTTCCCTTCTACTGTAACCCCACCCAGTTGAGTGGGGGTTTCCTTAATATTTAATACTCATTTATTAATGTATTTTCAAAATACTTTTCAGTTGAGGATAGCTTTCCTGAGCAAATTGTGAAATATGAATATCCAACAGATGGTTTTCGCATGATCAAACTGGTAGAATGGTTATATTTAGCCAGTAATAATGACAGAGCAAAAACTGAAAATTATCAAATTATTGTTTGTTCTAAGAATGAATCTACACTAGATGCAATAGCAAGTAAGTACTCTGCTTGACAGTTTTGTAATCACAGTCTACATTACAAATAATAGTTGATTGCAATAGACATGGTGATTATTAACTATAATTAATTTTTTTTTGTGAAGAAAAGGAGAAACACCACTCTGAAGGCAGTTCTACTTTATATACCATATATAATCTCATCTTTATGAATATGTTACAGTGGAAGTGCAATAGCCCAGTGGTTAGGGCAGTAGACTCGTGGTCATGGGATCATGGTTTTGATACTCAGACCAGGTATTATGAGTGTTTATTGAGTGAAAACACCTAAAGCTCCATGACTCTGGCAGGGTGTGGTGGCGAACCCTGCTGTATTCTCCCACTATAACTTTCTCTCATTCTTTCTTCCTGTTTCTGTTGTACCTGTATTTCAAAGGGCCAGCCTTTATCACACTCTGTGTCACACTAAATCTCCCCGAGAACTAAGTTAAGAGTACATATGTCTGTGGAGTGCTCAACCACTTGCACATTAATTTCACGAGCAGGCTGTTCCGTTGACCGGATCAACTGGAACCCTCGTTGTAACTGACGGAGTGCCACAATTACTACTAGGTGTCAAAGGAAAATTACATATCCATTCAAACTACTGTTAACTTTTCTTAATAAATTAACATTTTTCATATTCAACCCATTCCTTTAAAATCATTACAATTCTCTATTTATTGCTTATGTTACATTAATATACAGCATCACACTCTTCTGTTTATTAAAAGTGGTCTCTTCAGAGTTTGCCTTAAATATATTATACATTTTGGTATTTGATACAATATTGTACATGTGATTGCACCAGTAAAAATTAACAATGATGTGATACTTTTTATTTATGTTTAGTTCAAAAATGATAAGCTGACAGTGAAAGCTGTGGTTTTTAGCTTATAATAAAGTGATTCTTCCACCTTATAACAATGTTATTGTTTCAATTTCTACCTGTGCAACTGCACCTCATCGTATATGTAAGGGTTTATGAACATCATCATCATTTAACATCTAAGCATGGTTTCTATGGCTAGATGCACTTCCTAATACCAACCACTTTACAGAGTGTGCTGGATGCTTTTATGCAGCACTGGCACTTTTACATGGCACCACTGCAGAGTATGGGTCTTCTTGAGTACAGCAAGGTGCCAGGCATCTTGGTCCTTTGTCATCTCACCTGAAAGGTTCAGTGTCCTGAAGTCATTCTTCAGTACTTCATACCATGTCTTTCTGGGTGTTCCACTTCCATGTATTCCATCTACTTTGAGAAATTTAAATATTTTGTAGATAACACATATAAGACAAAGAAGCAGATGGTTTTAAATTTTTGATTATACTTATTTTCCTGAGGATACTAGTATTTTTTTTTTTTAGAAAGGCATGAGTATCACAAGTTTCAGTTCTCCACATTCTCTAAAAGAAAAACGTTTGTATATAATGGAAATATATTTTACACAGTTAAACTTGAACATTTCCTTTCCATTTCCAGATCAATTGAAAACTCAGCAGATCTTAGAAAACTGTATTATGAGAGTAGCTGATGAAAAAACAGAAGACAGCTATTTTGAAAAATACTGGCAATCAAATGTTTCAATCAATTCACAAGATGGTCTCACATATCTTCATGAACATCTATTGTGGAAGAATAGTTTGTTTCAAAAGTACATGGAGACTGTGAAAACGCTAAAAGCTACTGGAATTGATGTATCATTGCAAACAAATAAGTTCAAAGAAAATATATTGGAAAATTCCAATATAATTTTTTGCAACATTGTGACAACAAACCGACAGTTATTCAAGAAATTAAACAAAAAGAAAATGGTAGGTTTGTATACTCAATAAGGAAAAATGCAATGCAATAATTCTTATATTATTTTGATCTGAAAGAATTATGTATCCAATTTTTCTCTCATTATATTTGCATTTTGTCATACTCATACAATTACATTGAACATCCAATGGAGCAGTCTATCTAGTTCATTCCTTTTTAATCTTCATAGGTCCTATGTATTCAAGACCCACATCTCACTAGCATTGCTGTTCATAACAAACATCATACAATTTGCTTTTTCAATCTGAGATAGATATTTCATTACTAATAGGCATAATAGCTCTGAACTTTCTCCATCCCCTTCTCATTCCAGTAACTCTTTCAGAAATCCTCCTTCCACTGCTAATTTCGTCACTTAGTAACTATCTATTGCCTCAAGGGAACTTACTGAGCAGTCCAAAAGAATCTTATTTCCTGTGTATTTTTAGTGTTTATTGCTCCTGCACATCTGCTACATGTAATGCCTACTTTCTCCATTTAACCTCCCTGTGATTCCAATACATCTCTTGTGTATCCATAACTTGCACTGGGTAGACCATATAGAATTTCTACCTACACCTTTCCTACATATCAAGGAAAGTCCTGTCTATTTCCCTGCTTACTAAGAATTTGGTCTTCACCAATCATCATCATCATCATTTAACATCTGTTTTCCATGCTGGCATGGGTTGGATAGTTTGACAGAGGTCTGAAAAGCCAGGCTGCACCAGGCTCCAGTTTGATCTGGTAACGTTTCTACAGCTGGATGCCCTTCCTAATGCCAACCACCCCGAGAGTGTAGTGGGTGCTTTTTATATACCACCAGCACAGGAGCCAGTCAGGCAACTGTGGCATTGATCACATTCAGAAAGTGATATTTACTTGCACCAGCATGGAAGCCAGTCAGGTGGCCCTGGCATCGATCATATTTACGTGCCACTGGCACGAGAGCTAGTCAAGGGGGACTAGCTTCAATCACATTCAGATGGTACTTTTTACACGTCACCAGCACAGGAGCCAGTCTGGGGGGGACTGGCATCGACCACAATCGAATGGTGCATTTTACATGCCACCAGTATGGGAGCCAGTCAGGGGGCACTGGCCACAGCTGCAATTTTGGTTTTACTTGACTCAACAGGTCTTCTCAAGCATATCATGTCACCCAATGCATCAAGGGTACTTTTAAATGAGCCAGACATGCAACATTGGCATCGGCTATGGCTATGATCTCACTTTAGTTGCCAGGTCTTCTCAATCACAGCATATCTTTAAAGGTCTCGGTCTCCTGTCACTGCCTCTGTGAGGCCCAATGTTTGAAGGCCATGCTTCACCACCTCATCCCATGTCTTCCTGGGTCAACCTCTTTCACAGTTAGGGTGTGGCACTTCCTCACACAGCTGTCCGCTTCCATATGCAACACATGACCATACCCAGGCAGTTGTCTCTCTTGTACACCACATTTGATGCTCCTCATATCCAACTTTTCTCTCAGGGCACTCACACTGTCGTGTATGCACACTAACATTACACATCCAGCGAATCATACTAGCTTAATTTCTTTCAAGTCTACGCATGTCCTAAACAGTCATGACCCATTTTTCACTGCCATATAGCATGGCAGTTCGCACACATGCATCATACAGTTTACCTTTCATTCTGACTAAGAGGCCCTTAGTTTCCAGCGGAGGTAGGAGCTCCCTGAACTTTGCTCAAGCTATTCTTATTCTTATTCTAGCCACTACACTCTCAGAGCATCCACCCCCACTAGAGACTGGGTCACTTATGTAGCGGAAGCTATCAACTACTTCTAGTTTTTTCCCCTCGCATGTGATGGAATCTGTTTTCTGTACATCTTGAGTGTTTATTGCCATGTGCATCTGCCACACGAAAAAAACTATCTTCTCAGTTAACCTTCCTTTGATATTGCTGCATCTTTTATGTGTCCATAACTTACACTGGGTACATCGTACCCACCTCATTTACTCCAATTCTGCTCTTAATTAATTTAGCTATAACTCTTCCTGTAACTTTCATGAGCTGGTCCAAGAATTTGATAACACTAATTACTTCTAAGGCATCTCCTTTACTCTTGTAAAATTTAGCTAAAATGCTAGTATACCAGTCTGGGTATGAAACCTCTTGTAAAACCTGATTAACTATACCAATGACAATGCCATATCTTATTCTATCAGCTATATTAAGCATTTCAGCAATGATTCCAAATGGAGAAGGAGCTTTTCCTGCCTTCATATCTTTAGTTTCTTTATCTACCATAATAGATGAGGACAGTAACTTTTTTTATCATTTTTACAATTTTTTAAATTAAATTTATACTATCATTTTAATCTTGAAAGTCAATGAAAGTTTGTGAAACTTAAAAGCAAAGAAAGAAATTGGTCTTTTTGTTTTCCTAAATAGTTTACTTTTTTTTCCATCTTTCAGATTGTTATAGCTGATGCTGCCAACCATACTGAAATGTCAGTTGTACTACCACTATTACTGGATAACATCCAGAGTGTTTTTCTATTTACTACACCATGATGAAATCATTTTATTCAAAATAATATATTATTTTGTTTCTTAATTCAATTTTCTATAAGTTTTCTTGAATATATTTTCATTTCTAAAAAAACATGAACTGATTAAATTATTATCTCTAAAAAGACCAAACTGATGTATCTATTATAAAAGATGTCAGTCTTCTGGAATCAGTATTCAAATATTAATATTATTTTTACATCTTGAAAAACTCTTCAATTTTATTATACATTTGTAGAATGAGTAATATCATTAATGGTAAAGGAAATATTCTAAATGTGAAACATTTTTAAAAACTGAATTTTACCCCTATTTTAAAACAATAAAATGTTTGGAACAAAATTTCAATCCATTCTCAAAATATTCACTGGTGTTTGAAATTTTTTCAAAATTTTAAAATGTTAAACAATGGAAATAAAATTTTTAAATAATCATTTCTTTCCATATCTACCCATACTCAGTGTGAAAGTTCAAGCATCTCTATGACTTTTTGAGATAAGTTTTATACTTTCAGTCAAATAAGTACGAGGGGCGTTCAATAAGTAATGCCCCTGACCCACTTCCCATAGCAGTAGAACAACGAAACTTGGCACAGTTATTAGTCTTTTTCTACATAGGAACCACCCAGAGTTACGTATTTCTCCCATCGTTTGATGCGGCTCTGGAGACCGTTTTTGTAGAAGAACCCAGCTTGGTCCTCCAACCTCAACGTGACTTCAGAAATCAAGGCTGCATCATCTGGGAAACGCTTTCCTTTCAAAAGCAACTTCATGATTGGGAAGAGGTGAAAATCAGAGGGTGCAAGGTCAGGAAAGTAGGGGGATGGGGAGGAGTTCATAGCCATACGCCTGTGCTTATGATCTGGCGACAAGCGAGTTGTGGACCGGAGCGTTGTCCTGCAGGAGGAGGATGCCTTTGCTGATCTTGCCCCGCCTCTTGATTTTGATAACTTCTCTTAATTTCCTCAAAAGTGAAGCATAATAGGGTCCTGCAATTGTGGTACCCTTTGCCAGGAAATCTGTCATCACTACTCCGTCCTGGTCCCAGAAGACTGTGAGCATGACCTTGCCAGCGGAGGGCTGCACCCTTGCCTTCTTTGGAGGGGGTGAGTCACGGTGCTTCCACTGCATTGACTGGGCTTTGGTCTCTGGATCATCGTGATGGACCCAGGTTTCATCCTGTGTAATCAGTCTTTTGAAAAATTTTGACTCATCTTCTTGTCACATCTCCAAATTCACCCTCGAGCACTCGACGCGTTCTTGCTTCTGGAAAGGCGTGAGCAACCTGGGAATCCATCTGGCAGACACCTTTTGCATATGCAAATGGTCATGAATGATAGTTTCCACAGACCCGGTACTAATCTTGACCTCATGGGCTATTTGGCGAATGATTATGCGTTGATCTTCCAAAATAGCAGCCTCAACTTGACGGACAGATGCCTCATCAATGGCAGAAGGGGGCGACCAGATCTGGGAGCTGTTTCCACAGAGTTCCGACCATGTTTGAATTCACGATGCCAGCGTTTTACAAGCTCATATGATGGGGCATCATCACCATAAGTTACTTTCATTTCATCAAAAGTCTCCCGTGGTGTGTGTCCTTTCAAATACAAAAACCGGAGCACTGCTCGACACTCAACAGGCTCCATTTCACACTTGACTCGGTTCAAACACCTGTAAATCAGAAACCACAATTAATTCAGAGCTGTAATTTGCTACTTACTCTATAGAGATATAAATGATTGCACATGCAAAATTTCAGCTAGATCAAACAACTGCAAGTGGGTCAGAGGCATTACTTATTGAACGTCCCTCGTACCTATTTTCTGAATAGAGAAGTAATGTGGAAGAGAGAGACCCAGGTAGATATGGAATGAAGTACTGAAAGCCGATCTCAAAATGCTGAACCTTGTGAAGGAGATGGCAGAAGACCAAGATATGTGGCACATAGCTGTACTCAAGAAGACCTGACCACCACAACAGAATTGAGATCCTAAGACCAAGGTGCCATGTAAAAAGCACTCAGTACTCTCAGTAAAGTGGTTAGCATTAGGAAGGGCTTCCAGCATTAGGAAGGGCTTCCAGCCATAGAAACAAAGCCAAAACAGGCTTATGTAACCTGGTGCAGCCCTTGGCCCTGCCAGTTCCTGTCAAGCTGTCCAATGCATGCCAGCATGGAAAATGAACATTAGATGATGATGAATGTATTGCATTCAATGACTATAAAATAGATTAAACTCATAATTTTATACTGTCAAACTTTAAACATAGTCACCTCTTACCTACTTTGTGACTATACTACATTTTAAAAACAACAATGAATATTTTCTTTAAAAAGAATACAATAAACTTTATCGAAAAATTTATTTACACATATATTTACAATATCCTCAAATAAATTTTGTCCATCATATAGAAAAGACATGAGCAAAAGCAATGTTATGCTGCTTGTCCCATTTGTCGTCGTAACAAAATGACCAGCCCTAGTAAAACAGCAAGAAATGTTATTACATAAAGATCCCAGTCTGGGCCTAAATACAATTGAGGATTTAGTTTTTTTAGAAAATCCTTGTAGAATTCCATCTGCAATGAGAAAGAAAGAAACTTTTAAGAAGGATTGATAAGAATAAGATAAATTACATTCTGTTGTATATTAAAGAAATTGGCATGTCATAGTATCAAATTTAGTCATTTGTTTTTCCATATTTGCATCAGGCAGACTTTCTACAACTGAATGTCTTTCCTGTTTCCAAACTAGATAATATTTTCCCCTGGCTGGACATGTTTTTACAGAAGACAGGAAATGAAGGACACTACTTGTATGACAGCAATCACAAGATAAGGAGACACAAATATATATATATATATATATATATATATATATATATATATATATATATACACACATATATATATATATATACACACACACACACACACACATATACAAGGTATTCAGGCTAATTTGATGATTTTTATTTGCCTCCTTTTTTTTAAGGAACAGTTTGATGTATTGGCAAACTGCATAAAGATTAAAGGTGTAATTGAGAAAAAATTAGTTCACATGGAAGACAGGAAGCCATCTTAATTCTAGAAAAGTGTTACCTCTATCATGATGATTCGTGCTGGACATCAAAATGCCGACATCATGACTGCTGCTCAATGCTCTATAAAGGCTGTAAGATGTAATATGGACATCATGAAAACTAACTTCCCCAAAACTGTGATGGTGTTTCAGAGTGTTACTAGTGATAGTTATGTCATGCCACCCCATATCTTTGAACAGGGCCTCTATTAAGCTGCTGGGAGAACATAGGTGTGACAGCAGGATTTGGCTCCCTTACCATACCTCCAGAAAGAGTCACAAGTGTCCAGAGAATTTCTACAATTTCACCAACCCCAATTTCTAGCCTCCTGATTGTAATCCCATGGATTACTATGTGGGGTGTGGTTGAAAGACACTGGCCACTCTGCCTGCAACACTGAGCTGGTAGCCAAGATCAAGGTGTTTGAAGATCTTGCTATGGACGCAGTGAGGAACACATGCACTAGGTTCTGGAGCTGATTTGAGGCCACAGTGGAAGCTGAAGGTAGCTACTTTGAGTAAATTGTTATCTCTCAGCTATAATTTAGTTGATATATAATTTTTTTTTCTAAACACTTATAATGTTTGGATGAGATATTGTTTTCTTTTCCTTTTACACAAACTGTTAAATTTAGCCAAAACACCTTGGATTTTTTTCCGTTTCTTTCTACCAAATCCACTCACAAGGCTTTGGTCAGCCTGGAGCTATAACAGAAAACAGTGGGACTGAACACAAAAACATGGTTGCAAAGCAAATTTCTTAACCACACCCAATACATTGCTGTATTCATTTTGAAAATATCTGCTTACTCAGCAGAATTGAGTAAGCAAATATCTTCAAAATGAATGCAGTAACAGTGAAAGTAGAAAATACAAAGACCTGCCAGTCAGGAAAGCGAAGAAAAAAAATCTAGGTTCTCATACTCTTATACTGCACTGTTTTCTTAAAAATAGTCACACCATTGAAAATTTCAAACCTACAGAGTAATGCATGATTAATCATAATGTAAAAAAATATTATGTCTGACAAAGTAATCTGAATGCTAAAGGGTTAAAATGATGGTTTTGATGATGCAACTGAAAACTTGTGACTAAGCTTGCTTCCCAGCCACATGGTTCCAGGCTCAGTCCCACTAAGTGGCAACTTGGGCAAGTGCCTTCTATAGCCTCAGGCTGACCAAAGCCTTGTGAGTGGATTTGGTAGACAGAAACCAAAGAAAGCCCATCGTATATATATTTATGTGTGTGTGTTTGTCCCCACCACCATTGCTTGACAACTAATGTTGGTGCATTTATGTCCCCGTAACTTAGCAATTCAGCAAAAGAGACTGATAGAATAAGTACTAGGCTTACAAAGAATAAGTCCTGGGGTCGATTTCTTTGTCTAAAACCCTTTGAGGTGATGCTCCAGCATGGCCACAGTCAAATGATTGAAACATGTAAAAGAATAATTATTCTATCCCATAAAATCACTTAACAGTTTCCTTTGAAAATAAATTGTATAAATGCTTTCATAATCTAGTACATATGAACAAAATTTAAAAACAAGAATCTCAACAATTTTACAATTCTTATTAACACTCAAAATGAAAAATAACCTGTAAATGGAAAGGAAATAGAAGAAAAATAATCATTCTGAACCTACTATCTGGTCATTAAGAATGAAATGTCCAATTTTCTTATGCACCAAGTTTGACGGTTGTTACCTCTGTTTTATCCTGACAATTCTTTATTTTACAACATTGAAGAGTTACATCATCACTTTTCGAAATGCAATTCATGGTGTTTGATTATATTGTGAGTTTTCACTTATAAATCAATTTTTCTGAACTCATGGATAGATAAAATATTCGTGTTATTTATGAATATGAGTTCCGTCATGGAACCAATGCATCCCAGACAGCTCAAAACATCAATGAGGTGTTTGGTGAATATGTGGCAAATGAGCACACTATACATCGATGGTTTGAGAAGTTCCAGTCCGATGACTTCATTCTTGAAAATCAGCCCTGTAGTAGACCTGAGACCAAGGTGGATAATGGTGAGCTGGAAACTGTAGTGGAAGTGGATACATTTCAAACTACATATGAGTTAGCAGTAAGGTTTGATGTTTCGATTACAAATGTATTGGACCATCTGAAACAAATCAGCATGGTAAAGAAATTGGACAAGTGGGTACTACACAAACTGAATGAGCATCAAATGACATGTCATCTTGAAACTTGCTGTTCTTTGCAGTCACGGCATAAAAGCGAACCATTTTTGCATTGTATTGTTAAATGTGATAAAAAATGGATTCTTTTCAACAATAGCAAGCATTCTACATGGTGGGTGGATAGAGATGAAGTGCCAAAACACAACCCAAAACAGAATATTCACCAAAAAAAGCTAATGGTGTCTGTTTGGTGGTCAAGTGCTGGTGTCATCCACTACAGCTTCATGAGACCTGATAAGTCAATTATAGTGGATGTATACATCAACCAATGAGATGAAATGATGAGTGATCTTGCAATTGAAGAACCAAGATTGGTCAATTCTCTCCACATGTTGCACAAAGAATAATACACAAGTTACAGGAACTGAACTTGAAAGTAATCTATCATCCACCATATTCACCAGACCTGTTTTCCAGCATTAGTCAACTTTTTGCATGGATAAAACTTCAAATTTAAAGAAGATGCAAAAACAGCCTTTCATGATTTCATCACCTCTTGCTCTCCAGAATTCTTTGCCACTGGCATAAATAAGCTGTCGATAAAATGGCAAAACTGTGTTGATAATTTAGGTGCATACTTTGATTAACTGCATTGCTTTTTTTGAGATAAAGTAAAATAAACTTTCAGTTCAAAATCAGACATTTCATTCTTAATGACCTGATAAAAGAAACAGTTTTGGATTATTAAGAGAAAAACTTACTTCTTTACTAAACACATCAACACCATAAAAAAGTCCTAACTTCAGGAGGGCAAGTGTTACTGGAACCTGTGCTTCAGTACTTGTTTCAGCAGCCATATCATAAAAACGTTTAGCAAGATGAACATCCTAGTAACACATAAAAGAAATGAAAATCAATTCTAGTATTTTCTTTAATAATAATACAAGGCATTATTTTAAAATGAAAAAAAAAAAAATTCCACTTTTTTATGAAGAAATAATAGAAGTGAGACATCAACAAAATAAGCAAAATTTGAAATGGTTTTTACCTGTTTCATACCAAGCCCCTTCTCGTGCATGTAGCCAAGGTTGAACATTGCTTGTGCATTGTGGTGTTGTTCTGATGCAACGCGATAATGACTGGCTGCCACTTCGTAATCTACAGATGTGCCAAATCCATAATAATGATAATCTCCCATTTTCACCCGAGCAATTGTAGATCCTGGAAAACAACATTATCCTTAGATCATAATACATATTCAAAATCTATAATCTGCAACAATTTCCTTTACACTAAAATAGCTTATTCAGTTTCATTATCGAACTGTTGCTATTCAAAGACATTGCTTTCAAGAATTTTAATTAAGTTAATTGATTCAGTAATTTTCATCTACTTATGGTTCAGTGGTTAGAGTGTCAGGCTCACAATTATGAGGTAGTGACTGCTGGTCTTCCATAAACAACCTTGCCTGGACTTGTACCTTGGAGGGGAACTTTCTAGGTGCAATCCCATGGTCATTCAAGACACCCCAACAGGATTTTGCACAGTTTCCTTCTAAACTTTACTCAGAAGGTTTATAGTGGATGATGCTTGCCCAAGGCATTCAGTGGAATCAAACCTGGAACCACATGGTTGTGATTCAAACTTTTTACCTATACAGTCATGCCTCTGCTTGTTATGTTAAAAAGAAAATACAAAACTACTACTATAAATTATTATATTACCATATATAAAGGTGGCGAGCTGGCAGAATCATTAGCATGCTGGGCAAAATGCTAAGCAGCATTTCCTCCGTCTTTATGTTCTGAGTTCAAATTCTACCCCAGTCGACTTTCCTTTCATTCTTCCGGGGTTGATAAAATAAGTACCAGTTGAACACTGGGGTCAAAGTAATCAACTTATCCCTGCTCCTGAAGTTGCTGGTCTTGTGCCAAAATTTAAAATCAATATTACCACATTTAAAAATATTCTGTGAGATAAGTTGTATATAAATTATACATCAGTTTTGATTTGGTATTGGGACCAAAGATTATAAAAAGATACTTCCATAAATTTTCTTCTATCTACAAAACAATATTTTTTTTAATTCTTGTACAACAAAAATAGCCCAGAAGTTATTTTAAATAGTAATGAGTCCTGATGGAATTTATATTGAAAATCAGATGCAATAAACTCCAACTATGGTTTACTATTAGCATAAACACCAAATGTTTATCACAACATGCAATAAGAATGTTTCAGAGAGGAGGTGGTGACATAGTCAATGGACACAGCCTAATATATGACTGATATTTGTTTCATCTAATCTAAATGGCTGAATTTTCATTCAGAACATAAAAATTTAATCTGGCAAATGTTAGTATAAATATAATTTACCTTGGGAAGCAGCTCGAGTCCACTGCAAGAGAGCTCGTTTATTGGTTTCTTGCTTTAAAAACATCATACTTTCACCTTCAAAAAACAAACATTACTTGATTATTAAAATATCTAACACTTACTAAGTGTGTTTAGAAAGGAGGGAATTTCACCATACTCTATCTATTTTTACTCTATGGCATCTTATTGTGACACATACCAAACTGTCCTTCACAGACAGTTGGTTTAGTATCAACTACAAAAAAATAATTCCCTAAAGTTTTCATGTACAGCCACAAGAGAAAGTACAATAATCTGATAAACAAACCCACAGCCACAGTCTTCAAACTTAACAAGTAATGGAGCAATTTGCACTATTTTATTCTGTTATAATAATGGGCACTGTTCCACTCATTTTACATGCTCACATTATTTTACTTTCTAAGGTCCAGACTAAGAACTTCCAATATTTCATCCTTAATACTGTACATCACTTCAACCTAATCTTACCGATTTTGGGAGAGGAGGTATACTTAAATAATTATACCTATGGTCCTAAATTAGTCAGACATTATATATTCAGAATAACAAGTTTTTAAGTTGCCACTAATTCTTCAGTCTTTATCTTTCATTCCTCATGGCATTTTGCCATGAAGAATGAAAAATAAATCAACTGCAAAGGACAAAACCAAAAGAATTTATTCAGAGCACTACTGTAACATATTCCAGTTTCAAACCACATCACCTTAATTCCAGCCCAAAGAAAAGATTCATATATCAATGAGATATGCTGTGACAGATGAAATGTTGCTTATGGATAATGCAGGAATATATGAATATATATATATATATATATATATATATATATGTATGTGTGTACACAAACACACACATACACAAATCATCACCATCAACATCAGTTCCATGAAAAGTAGATCAGTTGAGATTGTGGAGATGCTGCAACAAAAGCAAGTGGATGTGAATTGTGTGCAAGAAAATGGAAAGGTGGCTTCAACCAAACTACTCATGGGTAAAGAACAAAAGTACAACGTTTTGGGGATGGGTAACAGAGGTGTAAGGTCAAATTCTTCAGGATGGGTAACAGAGGATAGGTAGATTAGACATATTGCTAATAGGGGAATGGATAGATGAGGTAACTGTGGTTTGTAGAGTTTGTGATGGCCTAAGGTAGTCTTGGATAACATAGCAACATTTTTCTCTGCTTATTACACTACAGTCAGGTCTGACTGAGAAACAGGATCACTTTCATAAGATCTTTCTGCAGATCACCTCAAAAATTAATGGCAGCAACCTCACTACTATGCAGCAATACCAACTTTAAGAAAGCAGCCAGTTAGCTAAACATCTACTAATTGGAGAAACACAAGCCAGATAGACTTTGCACTCACCAGGAAAAGGGATAAAGAGTGAACACTGGGTCTATCCCTACTGAAGAAGAGACTAATGGTTAGTGACTTAAGAATAAGAGCTCAATATAACAAGAGGCAGCTATCTGGAGACAGAGGACATGCAAGTTGGAAGAGCTAACAACCAGCAGTAGGTTCAGAGATACATTAATTGATGCATAGGACAAGATAAAAGAAGAGAAAATTATAGCATAAAACACAGCTGGAATTTCTACAAGACAACCTACTGAAGGTGACAGAGCAATTTTGTAGTAGGTGCTAAGTCCCAACCGAAAAGAGTGATATGGTTGTGGAATAGCTTTATAGTCATGAAGGGTAAGAGATTGGCCTGGAAAAATTGGAAGAAAAGGGGCAGCAAAGAGAAATGGCTAGGTGTCAGACATACTTACCAAAGTGAGAAGACAAAAGTAAAGATCAGAGGTGTAAGGTATTCCAAATTGTAAGGGAATTTATGAGAAAAAAATTCAAAACATTTTTGAAGTGTGTATGGAATGATTAATTGTGCTCTTGCTCTTACAATGAAGAGTTGTTGAATGAGGGAATGTATAGGAAGGAGAAAGAAAGTCTGCCTCAAGTAAAAGGTACAGAGAGAGACTAGCCATTCATCATCATCATTTAACATCTATTGTCCATCCATGCTGGCATGGGTTGGATGGTTTGACCAGAGCTGGGAAGCTGCACCACACTCCAGTCTGATTTGGCATGGTTTCTATGGCTGATATCCCTCTGAATGCCAACCTCTGTACAGAGTGTGCTGGGTGCTTTTCATGTTCACAGTAATATGGTGGATAAAACAATTGCAGATTTGAAAGCACAAGAAGCACTCAGTCCATCAAAAATACCACCGAAATGCTTAAAATGTTTCCAAGGCATGGGCTAGTACCCACATAGCAAATCAAGTATCGCAGGAGGGGATCATATCCAGTTACTGGCAGATACAGTATCAACTGCTGCAAGAGTCTAACTAGGGATGTCACAGGACCTATCTGACCTCATCTTCCCAACATTCACTTCCACTTTCTCATCCACATTCCCTAGCTCTCTTGCCCAATCTCAAGAACATGAATAAAAAGATCACAGCAGATATGCATGCTCACAATCACTCTACAATCACTCCTATTCTACTTGCCTGTTATCTCAGCCACCTGGTACTGACATACAACATTCACTCATCATGTATCTATTTCTATTACTGGCCATCCCTCTGCCACCCTCTTATCCTAATCATTCTGTTTTGACCAGCATATTCTTGCTCACACTGCTCTTCTATTCACCTACTCAGCCACATAACTCTTAGTGAACAAATTCTTTATAGGAAAGTGAGGAATCTCTAATCGTCAGAAACACAAGACAACCTCACTAATGCTGATGCTGCTATAAATCTTCCCAGGATGCTCTGTACGGTGATTGATGAGGATATAGCAACTTGATACATTCTGTAATGTGGAAGGACATCCAACCATAGAAAGCAAACCATCCTCCAACTCATATAGAAAGAATATTATTCTGAATAAGAACGGACCCAAATCACAATGACTTGTCCATGCCATGTGAGCATGGAAATCAGATGTAAAACAGCAGTAGTGGTAGTAAACTAAAACTCATAAAACACACGACTGGCCAGTTAACATTATCATCAGTTAACATCTGTTCAGATGGAAAGAAATCGAACCTTCAGAAATTGTTGAAAAGATGCCTAAGTAACAAAGCCAATTACTAATTGTAGCTATTTAAACTTACACTAACAACTGATTTAAACCAATTTTACTGATATTCATGTGGAGAAAATTTTTAGTAGTTTTGCTGTTAAAGTTTTGAATACTTGTTAATTGTATACATATATATTCACATATAACTGTTTTACTTCATTTTATTATTTATATTTGCATTATAGTTCAGTGAAAATTTCATAGCATATGAAAAATTTTAAAATCACACATTTCAAGCAAATAAAATTATTTCTATAGCATAATTTCATTGTAAAAATCATACAGAACTTTTCCTAAAATTGGAAGTGTTTATCCACAAGATGTGTTTATTAGCAATTCTCTTTAAAAATCATCTTGAGTTAGAAGAAGGCACAGTTTGTTCTGTAATTCAGTTTTGAGGTACAAGGAAGTCATAAAGTTTTAAGAAGTAATGGATTCAACTTCTGTTAGCATCAGTCATGTTAGTTATTATGCCATGTATGCCTGGGTATCTAAAGAAATCTTTCAGTCACAAGAATTCTTCATTTTATTAGAATATGACTTCTACATATATAAAATAGAATACCTTTAAATGCAAAATTCTAAAATTTTAAAACTTTCATAGTAAAATCTGAAATTCACGAAGCATTCTCACACCGGAATTTTTCTTTTAAAGTCATCAATCAGTTATAGGATATTTAAACCTTTTCAAATGAAATTCATTAAAATATTTCATATAGAGAAATGTTTGGAATGCACTGAAAAGCTTTTCATGCAAAGTACAAAATTTAGAATTTTTCTTATGGTCAGACAATTTTTGCAATAAATAGAAATCAGTAAAATTACCTTGATCCAAAATATATGCTACGTTGGATTGTGCTACTTCATAACCAAGCTCAGCCAAAAAAGTATATTTGATGAGTGCAGCTTCAACATTACCCTCTCGATATAATGAATGCGCTTCCATCAGCATCTCACTCCAACGTCCACGTTCTGCTACATTTTTGAATAACTAAAAATTAGAAATACTTAACACTAAGAAAACAGCTAAAAATAATGATATTTTGTAGATGTACAGAATTACAAAAAAAAAAAAAAAGAGTTCTGCTAATGTTAATATGGAAAAATTGGTAGGTAAATAAATAATATAAAAACCCAAAGCATTTTATAGCATGTTTGTAATCCCTTCAAACTCCTAAACCATCTAAAATGCAATGGACACTACTGCTCACCCAATATACTAAATATTTAAATGTGATTGATATGGTCAATTAAATCAACCCCAGTACTGACCACAAAATTATTGTATTGATCTTGGAGAGATAAAAGGCAGTCAGCCCCAGAAGGAGTTAAGCTTAGAAGAAGGTTTGAAACCCAAAACAATAAAGCATTTAGTCTAGTATTCCACTGTCTTTACAATTCATAAATAGACAAATAAAAATAATCCTTTCTACTAAAGACACAAGGCCCGAAATTTTATGGGTAGGGGATAGTCGATTACATCAATCCCAGTGCTCGATTGATACTTATTTCATTGATCCTGAAAGGATGCAAAGCAAAATCGACTTCACTGGAGTTTGAGCTCAGAATGTAAAAACAGACAAAATGCCACAAAGCATTTTGTCTGGTACAGTAATGATTCTGCCAGCTCACCACCTTAATAATGATTTCATATTTTAGCACAAGGCCAGCAATTTTATGAGAGGGTTAAGTCAATTACACCAATCCCAGTATTCAACTGGTACTTATTTTATTGACCCTGGAAGACTGAAAGGCAAAGTTGTCCTCAGTGGCATTTGAACTCAGAATGTAAAGCTGGAAGAGATGCTGCAAAGCACTGTGTACAGCACAGTAACAATTCTACCAGCTCAATGCCTTAATAATAATAAAAATAATCCTTTCTATTAAAGGCACAAGACCTGCAATTTGGCAAGGAGGGGACTAGTTGATTACATCAACCCTAGTGTTTCATTGGAAACATCCTTGAGCAATAGTAATAATAATTTCTAATTTTGGCACCAGGTCAACAATTTTAAGAGGAGAGGATTAGATGATTACGTCAACCCCAGTGCTCAACTGATACTTATTTTATCAACCCTGAAAGGATAAAAGGCAAAGTTCACCTTGGCAGAATTTAAACTCAGCTGGAAGAAATGCAGCTGAGTAGAATTTTGTCCAGTATAGTAACAATTCTGCTAGCTCACTGCTTTCATAATAATAATGATGATGATTTGTTTTATTGGTAACAAGGGCCCAAGACATTGAAGACAATATCAAGGGATGCAATACAACACCCCAAAAAATTGGGTTTGCATCAATCAAAACAAGACACAACAACAAAGATAGCAATTTTGAAGGAAGGGAGCTTAGCTGATTACATCAACCCCAGTACTTGACTGGTACTTTATTTTATTAACACTGAAAGGATGAAAGGCAAAGTTGATCTCGATGGTATTTGATTACAGAATGTAAAGAACCAGAACAAATACTGTAAGGCATTGTCCAGTGCTCTGGGTTTATTTTAATTGCTTTTTTGTGACATCAAAATTGATATTTTTGGAAGAAAGGAAAGACAACAGTATGATGTTCAAATTCTTTCCATAATATTTCTCAGGTCTTCTGTTAACATTGCTAAGATTATTATAATAAACGTTCTATTATTGCTCAACTGGTGAAAAGCAGGAAATACTTTACAATACTATAGATATCAGATCTGCAATCTCAAGATTGTAGCTTGGTAAAAGTAATCAGCTGTAGATAGCAATGCTTTACAAAAGAAAAAAGAACATATACACATAATACAGTCTGACCTGCTATATCTGCAAAAGCTTGTCTCAGTACCCCCAAGATCCCTTGACATAAATATCCATTGATATCTATATATCTATGAATATATAATTTCCAAACCATAGGTACCAGATCCTGAAAACTGCAGAAAAGTAACTTTGTTGCATACAAGTGGAGTAGGTACTGCATCTAATATTTACTTGTATACATTTAATGAAGCCTAAATGTAGCCTAGTGGTTAAAGTGTCAGGCTCAGGATCATAAGGTTGTTGGGTTGATTCCAAAACTGGACCAGCATTTTGTATCCTCCAGCAAGGCACTTGCTGCTCCAATCAGCTCAACTGAAAATATGTACCAACCTAGTGCTGGTGCAGCCCTTTTTCACTCCAGTTGTTACAATCTTCCACTGGATCAAAGGCATCTGTGTCTTCTTGTGACTACATAAGCACCTAAAATGGTTCAAGAAAGCATGGTGCATGCTACTAGGCCATACTCACTTGCTTGTGACTGTTTGCTTTTTGGTTTTGACATTATACAACTCTTATACTATGTAAATTTCTTACTTTTCTCCTCAAGCTTTCAAAGACAATTTGTTAAACCAATTTTAAGTATGATATATCATTTTGGACATAATCTTATTCCAGATTTGATTTCTAAATGCAATTTAAATGAACTGCTCCCAATCAAGTGACAAGTATCAGGTAACACAGACCTTCCCTTTCATATTTGTCTTGCTAAACCTCTACACCAGTCACCACCCCTTTCTCTTTCAGTTTGAGGGGATTATTTTGATTTCTGAGATATTAGCACGACTTGGCTTCATCCTCATCGTCATTAACATTTAGTGTCGGTTTTCCATGCTGGCATGGGTTGGACGGCTTGACAGGAACTGGCAAGGCCAGGGACCATAGTAGGTTCCATAGTCTGTTTTGGCTTGGTTTCTATGGCTGGATGCCCTTCCTATACTGGGTACTTTTGACATGGCACCATCACCAGTGCCTTTTACATAGCACCAACACTCACACCAATACTTTTCGTGTGGCACCTTGGTTTTAAGATCTCAATTTTGTTGGGGTGGACGGGCCTTTTTCAAGTACAGCAATGCACCACATAACTCAGTCCTCAGTTATATCCTTTGTAAGGTTCAGTATTTCGAGATCAGCATTCAATACTTCAAATAAAGGGGTGGGGAGAAAGCAGGTGGAAACATTCTTAATGAGATAACAAGAAGTCCTAAAACAGATTGATGAAAAAAAAAATTAAATTATAAATTAATAATTATTAGTAAGAATCAACATTCATATAAATTAAGATAATACCTCTACTGCCATGTGACAGTTGCTCAAAACTCCAGTGCCTGTAGCATGCATCTGTGCTAGATTGTAAAATGCAAGGATATGACCACCTTGAGAGGCCAAGTTGAAATATTTCACAGCAAGTTTGTAGTCCCTTCGAACTCCTAAACCACCTAAAATGCACAAAACAGCTTAATTAATCAAAATAGTATTAAAATTGGATTTCTTATAAGTGCACACATAGAACACAACTGTTCTCCCTTTCTCTCTCTATACATGCATTTGTGTGTGTGTGTGTGTGTGTGTGTGTACAATAAATACACACACACCTACATACATTATTTGCCATAAAGGTTAAAAATAAATTTGGTAAATACAGGAACTAAATATGACTAGCATTTTATATATATATCATCATTTAACGTCTGTTTTTGATGCTAGAATAAATATGTAAATAAGTAACAAGGATGTACAGGTGTCAATACATTAGGGCTGTTCAAGCAGCTCCATTTAACTGATCAATGAAAGCATTACATCAATTTGAAAGAAACCGCTCTCTTCAGATGCAGATGACCATATAGATTTCAAACAAAGGGTAAACCACTTTTAACAAATTTACATCAATAATAGAAACCAAGGTAATTACATTGTTTCCTTATGTTATATCTGTGGCAGAATGAGTTTAGAAAATAATGCATATCTTAAGTCTACTATATCTTATATATATATACACACACACACACACACACATAAGGGGTGCAGAAAAGTTCCTGACATTAAGGGTATTGTGAAAGGCCTGGTTGGAGGCCCAACCTCCTGAATCCTTTTACAGAGCTAAGAAAGACTGAAGGGCTACTGCGATAAGTGTGTGAATCTGAGATAGGAATATCATCATCATTTAACGTCCGCTTTCCATGTTAGCATGGGTTGGACGATTTGACTGAGGACTGGCGAACCAGATGGCTGCACCAGGCTCCAATCTGATCTGGCAGAGTTTCTACAGCTGGATGCCCTTCCTAAAATCAACTACTCCGAGAGTGTAGTGGGTGCTTTTACGTGCCACCGGCACGAGGGCCAGTCCGGTGGTACTGGCAACGGCCACACTCAAATGGTGCTTTTTACATGCTACCTGCACAGGAGTCAGTCCAGCGGCACTGGCAACGACCTCGCTCAAATGTTTTGTTCACATGCCTCCAGCACAAGTACCAGTAAGGCAACGCAGGTAACGATCACACTCAAATGGTACTTTTTACATGCCACTGGCACAGAAGCCAGACAGCTGCTCTGGCAGTGATCCCGCTCGGATGGAGCTGTTAGCGCTCCACTGGCATGGGTGCCAGTCATCGAATTTGGTTCAATTACGATTATGTTGAATAAAACCATAATTAACTGATCCTCCTGTATTTTCTTTTACTCAAAGGAATGTTTTAGCACCTGCCTTGTATATATCACATGTCAGTACGATTTTATTTTTTAAATATGGATTTACATTAATACTGCTGATGAAATCAACATTTGCAATATAATTAATATTAAACTATAATCTCATCTAGTTTCTATTTTTGCAAAATTAATTTTTAATATTTATGCCAGATAGCATTATTAGACTTAACAAAATAAAATGTCTTTCCTTTCTTTTTCTTTTTTTTTTTTCAAATAGTAGGGATTGAGTTGAGAGAAATAGGTTGCTATTTCTAGCAAGCTGAATGACTACAAAGAAGCTCTATTCATATCTTGTGCTAGTTAATATGGTCGGGACATGTATTTACTATGAAATGCCCATCTTAAGTGATGCAATACAACAATAGATGAAATATAATAATACATGAGGTGACTGCATCATTGTTATCAAAATCTTTCTTACGTCTGCTTCCTATGCTAGCATGGGTTAGTCAGAGTCACTTCCCATTGGGAGCCAGTGCTCCTAAAAACATGGTACTTGTGTGTTTGTGCCATGTGACTTAGTTTCTCTGGCTGGATGTCGTCCTTAATGCCAACAACTTTACAGAGAGTACTGGATGGCACCAACATCCAATGCTTTCATCAGTGACATGACATAATCGTTGAAGTAAATGCTTTTACAACCAAATACCCTTCTTTCCTTACCCAGTCGCTCATAGTCTTTTAGGAGTCCAATTCTTAAATACCTTTAGCTCTTAAACTGGCCATACCTAGCCTAAATATTCTACCTGTTTTACGTTCAAACCAGCCAGATCTGGCCTCTTACATCTACCCTACAATGTCATTCAAAAAATATACAACCACATGATCAAAATTTCAAAGCTATGAGATAATGTATGATTATTTTCTAAATAATATGAATAAATAAGCATCACATTTGACAAAATAATCTGAATGCTAAGAGGTTAAAATATCTGGATTGAATTTCTGAACCTATGTGACTGTTTTTAGAAAATTTGAATTCCTGAACCTATGTGACTGTTTTTAGAAAATTTGAATTCCTGAACCTATGTAACTGTATTTTAGAAAATTTGAATTCCTGAACCTATGTGGCTGTATTTTAGAAAATTAATATGATATGATATATGATATGATATATTGTCATTTAAAAAAATCAATATTAAAACTAAAAACAATAACTGAGTTTACTTTTCCAAATTGTAGCTCCAAATGTTAATCACTGACATTACTAGCACAAATCTGAAATAGAAATTTTACTTACTATAATGCATAATTCCTAGCTGCAGTTGACCTTCAGCCCAGCCTTGTTCAGCAGCCAAAGTGAAATACTTTAAGGCATTAATGTAATCCTGGTTTAGAAAATAAAGGATTTTGTATAGCTTTGCAGTGAAGAAGTGATCAAGAACTAAAACTTGGTTACTATAGTAGTTGCAATAAAATTATGTACTATACATTCTGGATTAGTAAAACAAAATTAGTATCATACTTACAGAATATCAAATATAAAAGAAAAACCCACCCCAAATGTTATGTTTCCTCCTCACAACCAGAAAACTTTTCAGTTTGTTAACCTGTGACAAAGCATATGTGGAACCCATATTAAAGTACTGCTTACATATTAGAGATCAAGCTGTTGTCTGCAATGCATCCAATCATTCCAAAATAACTACCTGATGTGTAAATTTTCACTCTTTAACACACTAAAACCATTGGCCTACATTGTTTGATGTCCTCTTTCCATGCTGTCACAGGTTGGATGGTCTGACATGGAGCTGTCCTTACTCCAACTGTCTGTTGTGGCAATAGTTTCTACAGGTGGATGCCCTTCCTAACATCAAACACTTAACAGCGTGCTGGGTGCCTTTTATGTGCCACCGTAATGGGTGTGTTTATGCAGCACCAGCACAGGTGTGTTAACATAGCACCAGCATGGGTGCTTTTTAAGTGGTATCAGCATCTGAAAGGGCAAGCCTGTATGTGTGGAAGACAGTGATTTTACTTAATTTGACATGTCTTATCCATTTCCTTCATGAGGCCCAGCAACCAAAGATAAATATTTTTCTTCTTCTATTTCAACTATGTTTCCAATCAATTCATCTATCAATTCATCTGATGAACATACTTTCCTCAACTGTTTCTCACTTATTACAAACCCCATGATATACAATTTTACTAGTTCTTTCTCCTTAGGGTAGACAAATCATGGGCAAGGAACTACTTTCCTTATTCACATTTTCCCTACAAACATCAACATCAGCAATTTGAGAGATTCTGCAAAACTATGAGTAATGCTATATTCAGAAAAATAATGCAAAAACTTAACAAATCTAGTCAATAATGTCAATTGATCCTGAATGGATATATTAGCTATTTTCTTTAAATGAAATTATGTAAAACTTAAATCATCTATTCAAATGATCTCCAGTTTAAAATATGGTACACAGAACATTCCTTGAATAAAATGCTTGAGTCAGTTTTAATAAAATCAATAATTAAGAGAAGAAATGACTCTGAATATCCAGAGAAAGCAAATTTTAGAACACTTTCTGAGAAATTTATTCACACAGTAAAAATGGATTTTGGCAAAAATGTAAGTAAGAATTCTTTACCTTTTCAACACCTTGTCCTCGAAGATACATCAGTCCTAATCCACACTGTCCAACTGCATTGCCCTACAAATACAATAAATGAAATGGTTTCTTATTAAAAACAATGGAATACAAATTATATTACAAACTTTGGATAGTAATATAGTTTTTAATTGTATTAGTTTCATAATCCATGTCAGATTGAAATTTCTGATTTACTCCATTTAGATTAATATACAAAATTTAACAAAACAAATAACCAAGAGTAGATTATAAAAAAAGATTTCAGTTGTCATATTTAAAAAGATGTTTTAAATGCTTCTTTCTTATACAAGTCATTTATTGATGCTCTCATAGCTAAGTTAGAAATAAAAACAAAAGAATAATCTTAGACTATTGAAAAGTTATTACATTTTTTAAAAATTCTCTTATCAGTAAGTCTGCTTAGATTCTATCTACATAAATTAAGTACACTTTTGAAATGACATACCATTTTTAAAGATTAATTTCAATAATAAGAAAATAATTGAAAAGCTAAAATACTTACTTTTTCAGCAGCTTTTTTGAAGTAACTTATAGCAGTTTCATTGTTTTGCTTTACTACAGGACTACCTTCTGAATACATCTGGAACAATTAGAATGCAGATTACAATAAATTACTTTCAATATTATAATACTACAAGGCGGCAAGCTGGCAGAATCATTAGCACACCAGGCAAAATGCTTAGTGGTATTTCGTCTGCTGTTACGTTCTGAGTTCAAATTCTGCCAAGGTCAACTTTGCCTTTCATCCTTTCGGTGTCAATTAAATAAGTACCGGTTATGCACTGGGGATTGATGTAACTGACTTAATCCCTTTGTCCTTGTTCGTCCCCTCTATGATTAGCTCCTTATGGACAATAAAGAAATAAATACTATAATACTACAAATTTTTGCCTGTTTTTTATGAAATATAAAAATTTAACTAAAGTGTAAAGAGCCCCTGTGATCATGAATGACCATGGGATTGCACCTAGAAAGTTCCCCTCCAAGGCACAAATCCAGGCAAGGTTGTTTATGAAAGACCAGCAGTTACCCATGCATACCAGCCTTCCCTCTCTATGTCACCGATGTTATCCAAGGGAAGGCAAAGGCCAAAACAGCTTGGCACCAATGACATTGCAACGCATTTCTACAGCTGAGTGAACTGGAGCAGCATGAAACAAGGTGTCTTGCTCAAGAACACAACACACAGCTCAGTCCAGGAATAAAGCTCACTACCGCATGATTGTGAACCTGACGCTCTAACCACTGAGCCATGCACCTTTAAAAATGTAACTACTGAAATATAAATTTTTCTTTGATTGTAAAATGGGGGAGGGGGGGTAAATATTTTAAATAAATATTTACACACTGGTTTTAATCACTAATTTCCACCGTTCTACATTTAAGAGATGAGGAATTATGTACATTATTTACATTTGACAGATATTTGTCCTCATCTTGTTTGTTGCTAACACGTCTCAGCTGATATACCCTCCAGCCTTCATCAGATGTCTTGGGGAAATTTCGAACCTGGGTTCTTGTTCCTAAGGTATTTTTCAACGTTATTATTATTATTATTATTATTATTCAGGTCACTGCCTGGAATCGAACTTGTAATCTTAGGGTTAGCAGACCACGTTCTTAACCACTATGCCATATGCCTGTGGGCTTATTATGGCATATGGCATAGTGGTTAAGAGTACGGGCTACTAACCCCAAGATTCCAAGTTTGATTCCAAGCAGTGACATGAATAATAATAATAATAATGATAACATCAAAAAATACCTTAGGAATGAGAACCTAGGTTCGAAATTTCCCAAAGACACCTAATGGAGGTTGGAGAGTATATCAGCCAAAACGTTGCGTTAACAACAAACAAGATGAGGACAAATATCTGTCAAAATGTAAATAATGTGCTAATTTCCACCTTTGAATTTAATGCTCAATTAAGAAAAAGTGATTTTTCTTGCATATCATCAATGATTCCTCTATATGTTTTAAAATGATGCATTCAGGTAACTCTGTGTGTGTGTGTGTGTGTGTGTGTGTGTGTGTGTGTGTGTGTGTGTGTGAGAGAGAGAGAGAGAGAGAGAGAGAGAGAGAGAGAGAGAGAGAGAGAGAGTATGTGTATATATGCATATATGATATATATGTGTAGCCAAGTGGAATCATAGTTGTGGTGCTTGTGAAGCTCCATCAACCCAAGTGAAATCATAGTTGTGGCCATTGTTGGTGTCATGTAACTGGTGGCACATAAAAAGCACTTTTTGAGCATTGGGCTTCACGGAGACAATGTGGCCGATGCTGGTGTCGCAGAACTAGCAACCATGCTGGTGGCACATAAAAAGCACCTTTTGAGTACTGAGCCTCATAGAAGTCATGACAGGTGACTGAGACCTTTGGCAATATGCTGTGCTTGAGAAGGAAGAGCGATCAAGCTGGGTGAAACCATAGTTGTGGCAGATACTGGTGTCACATAACTGACACCTGTGCTGGTGGCATGTAAAAGCACCCATTTCACTCTCAGTGTTGTAGGCGTTTGGAAGGGCATCCAACTTACCAGTCCTGGTCAAACCATCCAACCCATGCCTGCATGGACAACAGATGTTAAATGATGATGATGCTGATGGTGTGTGTTAGGATGTATACAGTAGTCAACAGTGAAAAGAATGGTTTATATATAAGGATGAGGATGAATGATAATTATGACAATGAGGGCAACAAAGACTACTTCCAAAAGTGCTTTGCATATAAAGATAGAAAAAAATTTTAACTAACCTTTCCAAGAAATGCCAAAGCTAAAGCATTTCCTGATTCAGCAGCCATAAGAAAGTAGTGCAAAGCACGCTACAAATGCAAATGCAAAAATGTATGAATATTTGTTAAAATAAAAACAAAAAGTTGAAATCATTCTTTCCCTCATTAATAACATTCTTCAGAATCAAGTCAAACTTCAATTTTTAGTAACCAACTACTGAAAGCATTCATTTTTAGATTCCGTGATACCGGTGACAACATTCTAATAAACATATACTCAATAACTTCCCATAAACTTTAATTTAGTTAGGGTGTGATTGGTTAAAGTCTACCACACACATTTTCATGTGCCTTATCACCACTCTTCTTATTTCTACATATCAAGTTAAAGAAATAGTAGCACTACCAGATCACAGATGAATAGGTTTCATTCAAAGAGGTATCCAGATAGAATAAAAACACTTTCCTGGAAATCAAGTATGAGTTAGAATTTTCAGAAAATCCAACCCAATTACTATACAAAGATTTATATTTTTTTTTCTCGTATACTACAGTGAAAGATTTGTAACACAAAATGCATCTGGTAGTGCTACTATTTCTTTAACTTGATATGTAGAAATAAGAAGAGTGGTGATAAGGCACATGAAAATGTGTGTGGTAGACTTTGAACTCAGCACCTTAACCAATCACACCCTAACTAAATTAAAGTTTATGGGAAGTTATTGAGTATATGTTTATTAGAATGTTGTCACCAGTATCACAGAATCTAATCATAATAAATATGTAGTTAAATATAATTTCAACTATAATGGACATTGTTGCAATGTCATCACAAATAAACTAGACTTTGAAAAGAAAACCACTAGATTACTTAGATTAGATTTCATTTTCTCTTGACACACCTGCACACTCACTTTATATGGTCTCTGAGAAATTAGTTGTAGTTATGCTTGTTCAAAGTATTAAAGAGCAACTCAGTTAAGAATTTAAATTTTACATAAACACAAAATAATTTTGTAAGCTTTACCTCATGGTTGATTTCAACTCCTCGACCACCTTGATAATACAGTTGTCCAAGTACAACCTTCATGAAATAAGAAAGAATATCTTATAGACATTGAAAATATGGAGGTGATATGGTTATCTGGCCTGCCTAGGAGGACAATTACTCTGAATAAGAATTGATTCAGCCCATGATGACCCATCCAACCCATGGAAAATAAATATAAAATTAAGGTTTTTGACTGAGTCCAACAATCTGCAGTCTGATAGAGATTGAAAAAAGCTGTCCAGGAAATGTCTAAATACACTAAAAGCAAGTTAAAAGTCAGCAGTGAATCAAAGAGGAATTTTGTGGGTGTTCATCAAGGCTTGATCCTCAACCCTTTTTACTCTATCCTAGTCCCTGAAGCAACAGAGTACAAACCAAGTTTATGTACAGAGATTATGTACATTAATAACCCTTTCCATTGCTAAGAAAGTTGTTGAACATGCAATTTCATGATCAATGTAAATTAAAACAGACACCAATTATAAATTATATCTAATACATCTAGATACTCTTTTAACTTGAGTATGAATGTGTGTGTGTGTGTGCCTGCATGCATGCAAGTATGTATGTACATACGTACATATGCATTTGAGTACTAACAGCTTGCCTATGGATTGTTTGATTGTGAGCCAAATAAACTATTTTGTATTACAATGATATTTTATTCCAAAGTAAATTCTAAAAAGCTTTTTCTGAAGGATAATCTAAATATTATACAGACATAGTATTCTTCTCAAAACAAAATAGAAAGAAATGAAGTTTTGACAAGTAAAAAGTTAAAACTTGAACCTGAGCTTGCATATCTCCTTTGTCAGCAAGAAAATGATAGTATTGAAGAAGATCATCATCTAGAAGTCCTGAATTAGAATGGGTATTTTCTACTTCTTCTTGCAAGCGAATTCTCTGGATTACAGGTCCACCAGACACAGATACCATATTAGACACTTGAAAAGATTAATAAATAAGGATTAAGATTTTACAAAGTATAGAGCATTTTATTGTTTCTTTAAAACAAGAAATATAATAAAAGAGATTATTTTCAGAACAAGTATCTATAAGAATTTATGTATTTAGATATTTATGGAAAGCATTTTCTTGGTTCAAGCCTTAGTTCTAGGTTGCTGCCATACTATGTGTACACTTGGTTCACCATATTCCTTAAGCCACACCTTTACGAGATGATATATGAGCTGACCACCATCAACCTCTAATGAAGCTATGATCAATGGTGGATGGGATTTGTTTTATCACAAACCAAACCATACAATATATTTTCAAAGATGGGAAGGAAATCTACTTTTTCTTTATAATATTTAATCAGAGAGACAAAATTGAAGTCTATAGAAAGCAAAAAGCAAATGAATCCACCCCACCCTGCATTTTTTCTATCTATCTTTCTCCCTGTTTGTCTATTTATTTATCTACCTAATTTACAAAAAAAAATTTTTTTAGTTTGAAAAAACACTGAACTCATGAATTTAGCAAAGCACTGAAGAGACCCAGCTGAGACAAAACATATGTGACAAAAAGTCTTTTTCTTTGTTTTTTATTTAAAGTTCTGCAGTTCAGTTTTAATTATTACTGTTATGAAATAAATGAACAAGATTTTCTTCCACTTATTAAAATAAAATAAATGAACCAATTAATTGCTAGATTTACAAACCAATATATCAATAAATGAGTAATAAACATTGTTTTGATTATACTTATTCATTTCAATAAAGATCACTGGTTTATTAAGATCATTTTGTTTTTTTGTTGTTCTAAAAAACAATAAATTTAAATTATGCCACTTTACCCTACTGCAATACAAGAGCATATATGAGGGAGGGGGTGCTGAAAAGTTCTTGGCTCTGGGTAAAACAAAATACAGGAGACTCAGTTAATTTTGATTTTATTCAACATATTCCTCTCTCAGATTCATACACTTATTGCTGTAGTCCTTCAGTTTTTCTAAGTTCTATAAAAGAACTCAGCCAGGTCTTTTGCAATACCCTTAAAGCCAAAAACTTTTCAGCATCTCTTCGTATGAGCTCACTCAACCTGCAAGAATCAACATCCAAATCTTCCTCAATCACATTCTATTGTTTTTAAAAATAGATGCATTAGACAATAATTGGAATTTTGTGAATGGCAAATAGCTTCTGGTAAGTAGATTAATGCAATAAGATCTAAACATGTGACATACATATATTCAGCAGTCTAGCACTATGAACTCACAACCAATGCATCTAAATAATTAACAAACAAAAAAAAAAAAAAGCCACATATAAGGTAAAGTTACTAACCAAGTGTTGCTACTTTGCGATAATAAGTTAGTGCTGATTCACATTTCATCTCCACACCAATACCTGCCCAATACCGGTAACCCTGCAATATGAAAAGTATAAATTAGTGTATAGCTAACTAGGATATTAACAAGAGTAATAGAAATGAACTTATATATATATGGCTGGTGATATCAACAGAGAGTTAAGATCCTGGATCTTCCGTTCATCGTTTTTCCTGGATGGATGCTTCAGGATTTGGAAGTTTTCATTTAATCACAATCTACAATTTCTTGTTTCATTAATGTATGGGATTACTCTGTCCAGGTTATTCCAGATTATGAGAACTCAATTCCACTAGCTATTAATTTCCAAATGAATTGTGACAGAGGCATTGAGATCTCTGTCCACTAATCTGAATACATACATATGCTCATTGTATCACCTCTTAATGGTTTTGAGGTGAGTACCAACATTTTTTGCAATAGCATTTGTGGGTATCAGACTTATTCTACATATCACTGCATCAGAGAGAGATGATGCTCCAAGAAGACAGTTTGAAAAGTTTCTGCAATAATAAGTTGATCTGAGCTGAAGGCTGGTTTGGATGTATGTCTCAAATTGTGGCATGAGATCTGAGAGACAATGCTGCCCAGACAAGTGTAACTCACTTTCTTGTTGTTAGTAATGAAAAGTTTGCAATATTTATACATAAGTGGGAAATGAGATCATAATAGAGTCAAAAAATTCCTGGCTATATTGAGGAAGTGGTTTTTTTACCAGGTGATGAGAGGTTAAAGTATGAAAGAGAGACAAAAATGGATGTCTTGTTGTAGCGGAGATACAGAGTTACCCTAGTTGGAAAGGTGAGAAGATGGTGGTGAAGCAGTGTCAAGGCTCATCCCCAAGTTAGGAGACGGTGTGTATAAGAAAAATGGTCAAATGGATTGGACAGGGGGAATGGATAGCTAAGTTCATGAGAGTGTAAAAGGAGAGCAGCAGATGAAAGAAAAATGGAGATAGAGGTGAAGTGAGCGGGGAAGATGGGTAGAGATGCTATCAATGGTGAATATCAGTTGTGAAGGCAGAAGGTGGAGGCAACATGAGGAAGCACAAGTGATGTGAAGTGCGTTCAGTGTGCAAGAAATGCACAGTGCCAAGGATGAGGTCAGAGGTACATAGGGATGGAAATAGTGTAAGATGAACACAAGTAGTGGGGGCTGCCATTGGCAGAATGTGATCACTTAAATATTTACAGAAGATTATCTGCTTACCAATGCCATTTGTGCTAATGGGTCTCCTCCAAGGGCTGCAAATGTCAAATAGACAATAGTCTGTAATATAAGAAATAAAGTAGTCTTAATTGTTTTAGTTCTACAAGAAATTAACCCTTTCATTACTGTATTTATTTTGAAATGCTCTGTGCTTCTTTCAATTATTTTAAATATAACAAAGAATTTAATAAAATAACTTAGTTATCATTAAGCTAGTATTGTTATGAACATAAATTGTGACTAAGGTTTGGTGGAAGATTTTAATTCGGAACTTTTGAAAACAAGACATTTATACTACAGAGCCATGAGTTGGTTTCAGCCGGGTTGGTAATGAAAGGGTTAAACTTTCAAAGCAAACTTTACTAATGGTTAAACTGATTTTTAAAAAAAACTTTAGCCCAAACATTAATGCTAAATAGCAATTTTGACTTCCATTCCCAAATACCCATGTTCTTTTAGTTATCTTTTATCTCAACAAGAATTTATAGAGGAAATTTGTTGAGGTAGGTATATTCAAAAGACATTTAAGTATAGGCATAATGCATTACACACAGAATAAAATTCTGTGAGCTGGCAGAAACGTTAGCACACCAGGCAAAATGCTTAGCAGTATTTTGTCTGCTGCTATGTTCTGAGTTCAAACTCCGCCAAGGTCGACTTTGCTTTTCATCCTTTTGGGGTTAATTAAATAAGTACCAGTTACGCACTGAGGTCGACATAATCAGCTTAATCCATTTGTTTGTCCTTGTTTGTCCCCTCTATGTGTAGGCCCTTGTGGGCAGTAAAGAAATAAGAATTTATGGAGGAAACAACAAGGATAGAATTGTACATATGCATAAAAATGCAAAGTAAAGAAGTTGAAATCAAAAGAAGAACAAAATTTTCAGAAATGTCTCTTTCTCATATTTCTTTCTTGAGATTTTTTATGTGACAGGTGTTGAAACAGATATTGCTGTATTTAGTAAATGCCATTATTCTAATGAAAAACCATGCACACAATATGTATTTCATATCTTTACCAATCAATTAATAAAGAAGTAAACTACAACCAGTGTGTGGTGCTTTTATTGGTATAGTAACCCTCCCCAAAAAACAGCAAATTCTGTAATTACTGTCTACAAAGACAAAGGGATGGCCGTAGTTGGAGTGTCACTAAAACAATATAAAAAGACAAAATATCTCGAATGTTGGTTCTCTGTCCATACATCTGACTTACACAGCTGCCATTTCTAGGTCTGAAGCTACAAACAATAACAAATGTGTTGATAAATATGTATGCCCAAGATTCAAGATGTTCATTGATTCATTATACAGTCAGAACTACACTGAAGCATCAACAAAAGAGTTTGATTCCTAATAAGCACTCACTCTTTACTAGCTTTATATATCCATACAAGTACAATGCTTAAAAAATGGAAACCTATTTCTAATTCAATCTTAGTTTACTCATCAATAAAAAAAATTATAAAATTTTAATTATTTTCAGATTTTTATTCTAAAATTTAAAGTGTATGTATAATCACTACAATAAAGTAACATAGTACACATACCTTAGCTTGACTGGAATTCACAGACATGCCAATACTGAACAACAAACCAAGGCCCTGGAAATTAATAAGAAAAAATCAATATATTAGATAAAATACAAAGATAATTTTAAAGTGAGATGATTCCAAAACTTGTATCAATTTTTAGCTCTCTTATGGTTTTCTGCAAATTAGGTGACATAAGGCTAATTGAGACAAAAGTGCTCAATTTCAGTTTCTGTCTTATTCTGTGTGTAATGCATTATACCTATACCTAAATGTCATTTGAATATACCCGTCTCAACAAATTTTGTATTTAATCCTCAATTTCCATTTTTTTCCCTCCTAATGTTCCAACTGTCACTCTTAACTTGCTCTTACTCTGATGAAGAATCTCTTCTAATTCTCGTTACTCTAAAATTATCTTGGGAACTGACATGTTCATATCTGGTATTAGGAAGGGCATCTAGCTGTAGGAACCATGTCAAAACAGACAATGGAGCCCGATACAGTTCCCGGTCTTACAAGTTCCTGTCAAACCTTCCAACCAATGCCAGCATGGAAAATGGAAGGTAAATGATGATGATGGCTCTCACATGAGAAAGTGTTGTAAATAAGAAAAGTATTTGAAAGACTCATTTTTTTTTTTGATTAAAATTTATATTTCTCAGACAGAATTGTATTATTTAATAACATAGTTTGATTTATTAAGAGAACTCGCTGAGTTACTGTAATAACATCGAAAGGAGTAAAATACATTTTGACATCTTAAATAGTCTTATTCAGAAAGAAATAGAAAATAGATATTTTATCATCTATTAAATCAAAAAGATGACTGTTTTCTGTCAAAACATCAAAAGTCTATCAGAGATAATATAACTCGATTATTTGAAAGAATTTATCAATTACGTTAAAATGCTTAATGTTCTTTGTAGCAAACATATATTTTACTTTAATTCTAATTGATTTTTCAGTCTATTTTAAGGAAAGTTATAATAGCAAAGGAAAGTCAATGAGGAAAGCAACCAAATCTTCAAATCACATCCCACTGCCTTAAAATATTTCTATTGAAATATACTGCCTTGTTTTAAATAATTTTGAAAATAATGAAAAAATTTAGAAACATAACTATCATTATTTAGCTGGTGTTTGGTGTGTAAAATTAACATGAAATTTTGATAGAAAGTTTTTAGATCATTTTAACCATTTAATATTTAAACCAGCCATATCCAGCCCGAATATTATACCAGTTTTTATGCTCAAACTGATCATACTCTATAGTATCATACTACAAATAAACAAGCATTCACTGAAATCTCAGTGCAAAAAGATAATGCATGAATAATTCAAAACAGCGAAAATAAATAAGCATTACATTGGACGGAATAATCTGAATGTTAAAGGGTTAAACAGAAAGTTTGTAACATAGAACCAAAGGTGGCCTCAGTTGGGTTGATATCAAAGGGGTTACACGGTTAAGTTTGATAGTTTCTCTATGAAAACACTGTGTATGGCCTTAACCATGCAAAATAGCTAAGATATTCTTAAATATTAAAGATAAACAATATAACAATGATAAGAGTGAATATTAAAAGATAAAAGAAATTAACAAATTGTTACATTAAAATACATTTTACTTACAAGTTGACCTCGGGCAGACCCTCTATTGGACAAATCTTCAAAAATTTCTTTGGCTTTTGTAAAATTCTGATTACAATGATCACCAAAGAAGTGCCCAAAACCTATGTATTCAAGTGCTTTTGTATGGTTCAGTTGAGCAGCAGCTTTGAAAAAGACATAGGCTCTACAATAAATTACAAAAAAGACACAGGTTCTACAACAAAATTACAAAAAAGTCAAAATAATTCTTTTTAAAAAAATATCAATTGAATAAGTTATAAAACCTTTTCCAAAAAATAAGGTAACATAATTCCACCTTTTTATCATGCATTACAAGATGAAATTAAAAGCTAGGGACTAGGATTTTTTTTTTTTTTGCATTATTATTATGTTTTGGCAGAACTACCGATGAATAAAAGTAATGTAGCTAAGTAATCATCATCACCATCATCTGTTTTCTATGCTGGCATAAGTTGGACAGTTTAACAGGAGCTGACAAGGCCGGGAGCCACATCATGTTCCAATGTTTTGACATGGTTTCTACAGCTATATTCCTTCATAAGGCCAACCATTTTACAGAGTGTACAATGTGCTTTCTATGTGGCACCATTACCAGTGCTTAAACATTCAATATATTTAGAAACTCCAGTTGTCAAATTTTTTTGGTTTTAATTCTAATATTGAACAGGATTAGGTTTTATAGTAGATGACTGGTAACAGTGGATAACTATTACTATCATCAAAGTTTAAAGAATGGTTACTGCTTTTATTTTTGAATTTCATTTAAATACGCATCTTTCATATTTGATAGTTGACTTTGTGAAATAAGAGTGACATAAAAAAACCTAAAAATGTCTATCCCCTATGAATTTTATGTATAATTTTTTTTAAATGTTTGACCACATACAATATTTACCATATGAAATTATTTATTTTGTGCTAAATTGTGTGATTAGTACAAAACTGTATCTACCATTTGCTACTTAACTATTTGTAATGAAAAAGTTACTGACAATGTCAACTATAAAATACTTAAGTTTAAATTTTATTGAAAATAGTAGTTAAGACTAAATATACTATAATATGACTTTTCAATAAAACTACTGCCATTACCACTGTGATGCCTCTTGATTTTTGTTTAGAATTTCTCTGAATTCTCAACAGATTCAACTCTAAGAACTAAGCCATCAACATATAAAAATTCCTACTACAGCTGATGTTGAACTCCTCTGTAATGGCCCGAAGAACAATAATAATGAGAAGGGATCTCAGAACCAAGACCTGATGGATATCCATCTACACTAAATTATTCAATGAACTTATTGCCAACTCTTACCTTACTGACTGCATGGCTTGCATGACCCTCACATGCAATTCATCTACACCAGTTTCCTTAGTTCTAGAGTGTGGAACTCCATCAAAAGCCTTTTTCAGATTGACGACTGCAAAGAATTGTGGCTTACTCTTAACTAAGAACTTCTCTTGTAGTTCTCTCATTAGTAAAAGGGCATGAATGGTACTCAGAGGACCATGTCTCACTCACATATTCTATATTTATGGTATGATTTCTATACCCTTCCTAACACCAATCACTTTTCAGAAAAGAACTACTAAATGAAAATATGGCATATAGGGAAAGATATTACATGTTAACGTGTGTTAACATGTATATGTTAACACACATACATGTCACAACCTGTTTAGAAATCACTAAAAACTAATATCTTAAAAAACAACTACTCATAACATATTTATAAATACCTACGCTCTATAATTCTTATGGTAAGTATTGTTAATCAAGACTTCTCCTTGTTCATAAAGTTCATTAGCTGAAAGACAAAAATACAGCTGTTAATGACATTGAGATGTTACACAAGAAAGTGTATGTATAGAAAAACAAGTGGAAGTTCTTTCTTCTCTAGACATGTATATAGACCAGCAAATAATTTTTAATTAGCAGCAAATAATTTTTAGTTAGCAGCAAATAAATCTATATATAATAATTAGCAATGTGCTTTTATTTACTATCATGCTGAAGCGATAGTGTAGAACTAGAACTTCAAAGGACATATAGATAGTGAGCAACAGTTGAAATAAAATGAAAGTGAATGGAAGGATGAGATATTCATCTGTCATGCTTGTCTGGAATAACAAATAGAGAGAGAGAGTAAGAGTGGGTAAGAGTAAAAGGAGTAACAATTGGACTGGCAGCTATAGACTAATTTATAGGATTCCAACAGGATGAGTTATTATACACACAAAATCATTTACCATCAACCTTCCATGCTGGCATGAATTAAAAGGATCATCATGCTCCAAGTCAGTTCTTATTCAAAGTTACTGCCCTATTAAGCCTTTAGCTTTCAGATTACTCTGTCAAATGTAATGCTTATTTATTTACATTATTTTGAATTATTTATGCATTATCTCAAAGGTTCAAGATTTCAGTGATGTGATTGCTTTATTCTTAGACTGACACTGTAAGGTAAGTGGGAAAGGCTGGATCTGGCCAGTTTGAACATAAAACAAGTAGAATATTTTGATGAGATATAGCCAGTTTAAATGCTAAAGAGTTAAACATGTTCGAGAATTGTCTCATTCATACATTCTATATTTATTGGCTGGATTTCTATGCGCTTCCTGACATCATTACCTTTACAGAGTGTACTGGATGTATTTTACCATGATACCAGCATACCAGCACCAGTAAGTTCGCCTTTTGCTCTACAAAGCTGAGAATTTTCACTACTCTATAGCACCTCCATTCATTCAAGGCAACATGCGAGAGAGAGAGAGAGAGGGTAGGTGAAGAGAATGGGGATGAAAGGAGAAATGGAGTAGGAGGTAACAGAAGCAAGACAGTAATGGCAAGGTATGAGGGAAGTGAGATAGTCAATGCCCATGGCTTCCTAGGTCTCATTTCACAGATTCCACCCACTATGAGTGACCTAAACTTCTTTATACATATGCATTATATATATCCATACCAACACAGTTTTCACTTTTGTACACTACATATGATCCCTACTGAATCCAATCTTTCTCTTAGCTCATTTATGTTCCTTCATGTACACTAATATTACACATCCATGGAACATTCACTTTATTTCTTTATAGATTTTGAAAATAAATTCACTGCATTTAGAGCCCATGTCTTGATACTATGCAATATCACAGCTCATACACAAGCATCATCTGCCCCTCAGACTGAGAGTGAAACCCTTTGTTACCAGCAGAGGCAACAAACTTTTCTTACTCTAACTACAATACTTTTGTAACACTTACCTCCATTGCTAATTAAGGTGCCTATGTAAAAAATGCTATCAGCTTTAGGGAGCTGTCCAAGTATTTGAGATAATCTATTTCACATGCTTGTGTCAGGCCATTTATGTTACTGGTTGGATGTAGTCCAGGACAACCTACTGCAAGGTCAGGTCACTGCTAACTAAACCAGCTCCTTCATAGGCTTATCTAGTGAGATGGGTTGCTACAAACCCAGCAGAATAAGAACAATACCTATCAAAAAGAGATAAATTTAACATAGGAACAATATCTAGCATTAGCACAGGGACTTAGAAATTCCAGGTTAGTGTTCAGTATGATGTAAAACAATAGAGAGTAGGGTGCTCTTTAGCATTTAAAGCATGTCTCTAAGAGAAAGTACTACTATGTGCAATTACACCAAAGGATAGGCAGTCTGGACTCAGCATCCAAATTAGGAAGATTTGAATATAAATGAGGCTTAGGAGTACTTGCAAAAAGGTAAAGTCTACGAGAGTCAACCTGACAGTAAATTAGGCCAGAAAAGGATTCAAGCCCTACTGGCTCTATCAAAAAGAGAGCATAATGATGCAACAAATGAATGATAGTTGGGTCTGAAACACCCTAACTCTCAGCCATAAGGATGAGAATATTCATTTATTTCACATGTGTTATGCTATATATACTGCATACAAAGTTAACCTTCTCTATTAGTTTGCCTGTGATCCCACTATGCTTTTTGTGTGTCCATAGTTTACAATGGGTACACCATATAAAGTTTCTAATGTTTCTTTTTCTGCATTACAAGTAAAGCCCTTTCCCTGATGGCAGCAGAATTTTTAAGTCATAGGTTTACTCCACTGAGCTAACATGGGGTGATATGGCATATATTCATGTCAATGAAAATAAAGTGTAGATTGAATAATACATAAACCGAAACAAGGAAAATTTTTTTTTTAAATCAAGGAAGGAACATAACTAAACAAGCTGACATTGTCATTGTTTTGAGAAAGAGCATCTATGTGGTCACTTGTTCTACTAGAAATAGTAGTCACATATCCCTCAGATCATCTTTGCACATATGTGTGTATGTATATACACATAAATATAGATAGATATATAGATATACACACACACACACATACATCAAAACTTCAGCATCTACCCACATCCACTGAAATAAACTGAAGATTAATCAACAAATAAACCAAAACAAGAAAGTAAAAAAATTAAAAGTGTTCATAACTAAATTATTTGATGTTGAAGTTGTTTAGCAAGAATGTTTCCAAGTGGTTGCTCAAAATATGAGAAATACCACCTACAATAGACACAGGTATGGTTCAGAAATGTGTGATGACTGAGTGACTGCAGGGCATCTGCAGTGATTAGAGAAGAAGGTTCAGGTATAGAAGATAATGGAAGCACAGAACATAAACTGAATTTAAAAAAACAAGCAGAAAATGTTAAACTGATTCAAACATCATGTAAATTCAAACTAGCAATTCCATTATTTCTAGTAGAAAGGGAAGAGCTGTCATTTATGGTTTAGTGTTAAAAAAAAAAAAAAAGTAACCTTTTATTTCTAGAGGAGTAAGTTCATCTTCCTTCATTTCCTCCCCTTTAGAATTCACGGCATCAGCTGTGTGATCAGTATCAGGAAAATTAGCTGAATCAACATCTGAATTGAGATCTGCTGTATTTAAAGCTTCATTGGACGGTTCATCTAAGCAAAAAAAAGAATTTTAATAAATAAAAAGTCAAAAATTTTTTACCAAAAATAAAAATAAAATTAGTTTGGTTTGATTTGCTTTGGATTAATGGTGATTCCTAATTGACCATTCTAATTTCAGAGTCTAATTTGTTTAATCTTTTTAATATCAATTTGCATGAGACTCTCATAAGAAAGCTAGTATACGATTGTCTGTGTGATCCTGCAAGCTCATACAAGGATGGCTTAGCTATGACTGGAGTCCCTTTGATAGTAGATAGGCTTGATCAGGATTGACCTAGAGCTGAAGAAGAATACATGCTCAGCTGCATTTAACTCAGCTTGCTAGCTAATCCACTGTCATGTAGACTCAATTTGCAAAACATCTGCTCCCTTGCAAGATGGAATTTTGAAAGGGGAGGGGGGCATTGGAGGAGGTGATCTTGTGTCAGATGATGGAACATTAGAGTGTGACAGAGAGACAGAAACAAGAGTCAAGAGGAGGTACATGGTTATCT
Source organism: Octopus sinensis (assembly GCF_006345805.1). Taxonomy (NCBI): domain Eukaryota; kingdom Metazoa; phylum Mollusca; class Cephalopoda; order Octopoda; family Octopodidae; genus Octopus; species Octopus sinensis. The sequence goes on along the minus strand of NC_043001.1, from coordinate 41,097,491 downwards.
GACAGAGAGAGAGAGCTTTTTATCAATAAACATATATTTGTAATTTATCCAAGACTTCAGAACTTCTCCCTAACCAAACATTGCTTTTAAAGAATGAAAATATTTTTTCAGCAAAGTATTATTTATATAAACTTTCTTTTCATATATGATGGCACAAAATAACAACAAAAATAAAAAAATAAAAATTCTATATTACGTGAAATTTCATTGGTATCTTGATTTTGTTGATTAACTACAGTTTCATGCAGTGTTTCAGAGTCTGGATTAAACTCAGAACGAAATTCTTGGCTATCTGAGGGAAGTTGGGAATCTTGAAAGATTTCAAATTCTTTATGAACAGCTGTGTTCTGGTGGTCTGATATTTCTTGTTGATCTGGTTCTTGTTGATCTAAATCTTTTTGGCCTAATGAGTTCTGATGAGCAATAATATCTTCAAAGTCTTCTGTATTTTGAGGGTTATTATGACTATTATGAGAATCTTGTTCATGAATTGTATTTAAATTAGCTTCTTTATCTTCAAAAAATGTATTTTGTTCAAATTTTTGGTTTTGTTTTTCACCTAAGAAAATATAAAACCCATAAAAAAATACATTAAATAGATTTTTAAAACAAATGTAATTTCATAATGTTGGAACATCATTAAATCTAACTTGTTATAATCAATAAGCATTTAGTATTTAATCTTTCATCACTTAAATTTATTGATTTAACTAACCAGGATTTCAATTTTAGGGTTTTTGTTAACTGAATCCCAGTAACTTTACTGCTATTTATTTTGAGGACTGGAGAGAAATGACATGCAAAGTTAATCACCACAGAATTTGATCATATAACTAAAATATTTAGATCTACAATATAAATAAATATATTAAGACATATCAATACACATTCTTGGCTATCTTCACTATGTATTATCAGATCATCATCATCATTTACTATCCCTTGTCCATGCTGGCATGGTTTGGATGGTTTGACCAGGGTTGAAAAGCTAAGAGGCTGCACCAGACTCCAGTCTGATTTAGCATGGTTTCTATTACTGGATGCCCTTCCTAATGCCAACCATTAATATAAAACAAAATATAACTAGTCACTAAACATGAATAAAATTATTTAAAAATAAAATTCAACAGCAGCAGCAGCAGCAGCCGCCGCCGTCATCATCATCATCATCATCATCATTGTTTAGCGTCCGCTTTCCATGCTAGCATGGATTGGATGGTTCAACTTGGGTCTGGGAAGCCAGAAGGCTGCACCAGGCCCAGTCTGATCTGGCAATGTTTCTCTGGCTGGATGCTCTTCCTAACGCCAACCACTCCATGAGTGTAGTGGGTGCTTATTACGTGCCAGACGAGGCTGGCAAATGGCCACGATCGGATGGTGCTTTTTACGTGCCACCGGCACGAGGCCAGTCGGGACGGTGCTGGCAATGGCCACATTCAGATGGTTCTCTTACATACCACCGGCACTGGTATCACAGCTGCAATTTCCATTGATGTTGATCGATTTTGATTTTGATTTTGGATTTTCACTTGCCTCAACAGGTCTTCACAAGTAGAGTTTTGTGTCCCAAGAAGTAGATATGAATTTATAGCTTTGTATCAACAAAAAGAAGTGCAATATGACTATGTAAAAAGCAAAATATTTTCCTTAACTACTGCCACTTCCATGCCAAATAACTTTTCTTTGCCATAGACTACAAGGATGCATAGAATGGATACCCAACAGTACTTTCATAGGGTTAAGTAAATGAGAGATAAATGTTTCACTGGATAGGATGCTGGAATGTTACAAATAACTTTTTCTATACAATGAATTGAACTTCAAGCCAACAAACTACAGTGTTGCCACTCCTTACAATAACAAGCCACACAATCTGAGACACCTACTTAAAGCTAAATGAACACCTTTTTTGAGTATGAGATGCTTTTATCACAAATGTGCTAATGACAATGGCATAATCTGTTGAATTCCCTGGGAGTTAACTACAACCACATCAAATTAGCCATTCATGTTCTTTTAGAACACTTGACAAGAATGCCAAATACTAGGGTAATATATAAGTGTTCTCATCATGAACCAACATTTGTTTCTCCATTCTGATACTGGGTTGATTGATTTTCAAAGGAAATCTTTTCTCACGTCCATCATTTGTTGGTATTTGCTTGGATCATCTGAGTTGTGTCCAATCAGTCCCCATCTCTGTAAGATGCTTCCTCATCTGCCATGACCAATGTGACATGTGACCAACCAACGCAAGCTATCACCCCAACCAGATCCTTAGAGAAGCAAACATTAATTGAAAGAAACAGAGCATCTCAACAGGAATATGGTCACAAAAGGGTTAAAGAGTCATCTTAACAATTTATGAGTCCTTCTATAACTGACTATGCCTATACATTTGAAATCCTGAACCTCAGTCGGATTGGTAAATATACCAATTACTTGCACTGAGTATACAGCATTGATTTGTTATCATATTTATATATTTCTACATATTTAGCAAAACCACTTCTAAGAGGATGCTAAGATTTTGTGCTCTCAGTTACCCAGTACAAACTGTCTATTCATATTATAACAAAAAATATATATTTTTTACAAAATGTTTTAATACATTTGTTCAATTCATACTAGAATATACCTCTCAAGTTTGGTCCCCATGTTTTAAGAGAAATATTCATATAATCCAATGTATCAAAAACCAGTTTGCTCACAGAATTTCTCAAGTAAAATATGAGTCACACCTATTTCGTTTGTTTAACAACTAAATCAGGATATGTTAGATTCAGCTGTAAAATTAAAGCAGACCTTTTCATGGTCTACATGATTGTATATGGTCATATCAACTAATGGAATTAAATTAATTCAAGAATATAATTATTTAAACAATTGAAAAAATTACTTTTTCCTTGATCACTGAAAATTTGGAATGCTTTGGAATTTATTGTAATTTTAACTTCAACATTTCATAAAATTCTTATTGAGTTGGTCTTCTTTGGAGCAAATGAGTTGGGGTGTTTCCATTACATGGATTGCCTTTGACTCAAAGTGTGCATGTGTGTGAAGGGTTTCTACCAAATTCACCTCACACATTATTGGTTGACTAGAGGGCAAGACACTATGCAGTGGAATCAAAATACAATGTATGATGATGATGTATTCTTTGAATAATTTTTTCATTTGGTAATTTTTTTTTTTTTTTAAGATAATGAATTAAAATTTAACAAACTCTACTTGCCTTCATCTACTTCTGGTTTAACATTTTCTGAATTTTTAGATTCTGCAGGAGTGTGTAACTGATCATCTTGATGAAGGTGTCTGTGTGCATTATCTGCACAAACAATGATTTCACAAAGCACAATATATAAAACTGTGCCAAGGAAACACTTGAGACGTAAACTGGTTTTTAACATTGTATCAGCTAGGGAAATCAGGAACTCTAAAGAAAAATAGATATAAAATTTATATACAATATATAAAATATATATATGTTATAATTATTTGCCAGATTCAATTGAATCAAGGTATTTTAATAACAAAGGCACCAAGGTAGAGTCAAGGACAGCATACTCATATATCAACAGTGTGTACAGACTCACGTACTTACTAGAGCATGTGGGAATTTGTCCTTCCAGTTACGCATACATCCACAAGTATTGACCAAGTACACTCAATGTATACATAAAATCACACAAGGGTATATTCCAGCATGAGGTCCATGGTCCACTGTAGGCTCAAGAAGATCCAATGCAGGGAAGGTTCCAAGTGTGGTGTAATATAAATGAAAATGCAAATGGGCTGAGGTTCACTACAGCTGATTCAGATGTATTTTTTATTGATGAGCAAATCAATTACAACCTGTAAAAAAAACGTTTCCTTCAGGTGAATTATAATTAAAATTAGATTTAACATTTAGGATTTTTCACACAAACAGTATAGAATGCACATTAACTTGCACATCTCAGTGCTGGTTGAAAGCAATGTTAAAATTATTTTTAATTCACCTGAAAAAAATGGGTTTTTTTTACATGATGTATATATTATATCTATATATATTTTGGACATCAGTGTAAAAACATTTACATTTGGTTACATACACATGCACTCGCCTCCTCCTCTTTGCTTTAATGTCCAATTTTCCATGCAAGCATGGGTCAGACAAAATTCACCAAGACAACTTTTCTACAACTAGATGCTGTCCTTGTTGTCAACCTTCACTTGTTTCCAAGCAAAGTTAATATCTCCTCTAGTTCTTCAAACAGGATCAGTACAAAGATCGGACATATTTTTGTAACAGATTGCAAACAAACACCACCATTCATTTCACAGTGACACTTATTTACAACTGGCATGCAATATCAAGGCAAGAAGACACACAAACTTACACTCAAATATACAGTAACATACTCATACACAGGTGCACGTGCACACAGACACACACAAATGGCTTCTTTCAGTTTCCATCTACCAAATCCACTCCTAAGGCTTTTCTCGGCTTAGGGCTTTAATAGAGACATTTGCCCAACATGCTGTACACTGGAACTAAACCTGAAACCCTGTGCTTGCAAAGTAAATTTCTTAACCACACAGCCATGCCTGTGCCTATAACAAGGAAAAGTTGCATGTGTGTGTTTGAGAAGATGTTATTTTTATATTCATCCATCCATTTTTTCCGTTCGCTATTCGTAGAAATCAAGCTTCTTACCATACAACCATGCCTAACATAGAAAGCATGAACTTTTAGAATATTACATTTCAAACTTATCTTCATAAAACATGTATTTCAGAATATACAACAATTAACCAGACATGGCTGTGTGGTAAGAAACTTGCTTTCCAACCACATAATTCCGGGTTCAATCCCACTGTATCGCATCTTGGGCAAGTGTATTTTACTATAGCCTCAGGCTAACCAAAGCCTTGTGAGTGAATTTGGTAGAAGGAAACTGAAAGAAGTCTATTGTGTATGGTGTGTGTGTGCGCGCGCATGTTTATGTCATCATTACTTGACAATCAGTGTTAGTGTGTTTACATCCATGTCAGCAAGAGAGGCTAACAGAATAAGTACCAGGGTTAAAAAAGAAAAACGTACTTGGGTTGATTCACTTACACTAAAATTCTGCAAGGTGGTGCCCCAAAATGGCCACAGTCTAAATATTGAAACAAGTAAATATACACATGTATGATATGAGTAATTTTGTGTAATTTACCTGCGTTACTGATGACATTAAAATTCAAATATATGACAAACAAATATTTGAATTGGAGAAAAATATGGGCTGCTTCTAAGAGAATCTAACTAAATAAGGAATTAAATATTGAAATTTTCTCTTCTACATTACAGTGAGAATGTTCAACAAATTGACAGGATAATTGCAGCTCAAGTAACAGGGAGATGAATATAAGTGGTACAGAGGATTGGACAGAGTGAGTGGGCAGGTAAGTTTGTGGGGGTATTAAAGGAATGTAGGAGATTGAGAAGAAGGGAATGCTACAAGTGAACACAGGCAGACAGAGATAGTGTTCGGAAGATGAGTTATGGGGTGGAGAGATTTGTTAGGGACAGATTGTGTGCAGGTAAATTTTAGGTTGTCCCACTGCACAGAACTTTAGGTATGCATCTCTTATTATAACCTCTGGCCAGCCAATACTACCAAGTGACTTTTGTAGATGGAAGCAGTAGGAAACTGTTGTTTATATAGCATCATTATCATTAACATCACTTTAGTGTCCACTTTTTCATGTTTGCATGGTTTAGACAAAATTAGTTGAGGCAGATATTTTATGGCTGGATGCTCTTCCAGTCACTTACCTTCACCTTTTTCAAAGCAAAACTGAACATGTTTTCACATGATTTTCCAATGGCTGAACATGTTTTCTCAGAACTTTGGGTATAAAGGACACTGCTGTATGACAGTAATGCTTGTATATAACTAGTGTACAATGTCAAGACAAAGACACACACAACACACATACACTAAAGGCTTCTTTGAGTTTCTGTCAACCAAATCCACTTACAAAGATTTCATAAGCTCAGCACTATAGTAGAGGACTTGCTCAAGGCAATGCAAAGTGGGACTGAATCCAAAACCATGTAATTGGAAAGCAAACACCTTAACCACAGAGCCATGCTCACACGTGTGTGTGTGTGTGTGTGTGTGTGTATATATATGCTCAGATATATGTGCATGTGTATATACACACACACATACACATTGTTGTATTGAACAGTGTTTATTATAACTGCACACAATCCTTTAATCTCAAAACTTTACAACTGAATACCCAAGCTGTGACAGTGAACTTATATACACTCATACACATAAATATACATGGATATGCATATACATATTTACATATACATACATGCATTACAGACACATACATACTCAAGCATATATACATATACACACATAGTCATGTGAAAACAATGTTTATTCAAATACAGTTATATCCACATGTAATTCTCTTTACACACAGAAGTTTTATCAACTAAATAGCCAAGCTGTTACCTTATACCTAGACTGATGAATCATTTGTAAGCACAGAATACATACAGAACATTAGCTTAAGAATAGTATCTAATCTCCAGAAAACAAATTGGTTTCATTCCTTTCTTTATTGATGAACTAATCTAACACCATTTGCTATGCTTGTTCCAGAATCCATTGTCAAATCACACTCCATATTAATCCTTTAGCATTCAGATTACTCTGTCAAATGTAATACTTATTTATTCACACTGTTTTGAATTAATCATACATCATCTTGGAGGTTTGAGATTTCAACGATGTGATTGTTTAATTTTAGAGTGACCTTACTGGTTAGGTGTGAGAGGCTGGATCTGACCAGTTTGAACATCAAACAGGCAGAATATTTGAGCCAGATATGGCCAGTATAAATGCGAAAGAGTTAACAGAGTATGAAATATCATTTAAAAGCTTACAGAATTGATTCTGCATTTTGTTCGCTCTGGATATTGTGTTATCTAATTTTACCAGGTGGCATTCTCAGTTTACCCTTAAGTGTTATTGTTTGCTTGAGATATAAATCTATCTTGCTTTGGTTTATTGTTTCTTCTACACTGATACCAAACTGTGCAGCAGTTACAGGAGACATTATTGTTTTTGCCTGTCAAAGCAGATGAACTAAGAACCCTTATTCAATAAATCATCATCATAGTTTAATGTTTGCTTTTTCATGTTTGCATAGTTCAAATGGAATTTGCTAAGGCAGGCTTTTCTTGGCTGGATGCCCTTCCTGTTGCTAACCTTCAGCTGTTTTCAAGCCAGGTAATATTTCTCCAATGGATAGATATGTTTTACATGGAAAACTGGAAACAAAAACGCTTGTATAATAGTGATACTCATTTACAGTCATCACATGATGTCAAGACAAAGGTAAACACACATAATACATATACATACATATATGATAAAGTTTCAGTCAGGTCTATAGCAGAAGACACTTGCCCAGGGTGCTGTACAGTGAGACTGAACCTAAGACCACATAGTTGGGGAAGCAAGCTTCTTAACCACACAGCCGCCATTTTAACACTTGCAAACCTTTCTCTCTGAAATTCTATTTGGTTTTTGGAAGATACGGTGATATTTTTGTTTTGTTCTTCATTTGACCTTATTAAGCCATTGATTATCACAAAATTCACAGGCATTGTTAGACATCCATTCTTCTGGGATATTGACCTGCTTACCTGTTTCTTTTTTTATTCTTAACTCCAATTACTTTTGGCCACTCACAGTATGTATTAATGAATATTAAGAACAGTTCATAATTCTTTACATAAGCATAAGCCATAAGAACACATCAAAACTTTAGTTTCTTTAGGCTGTGTCTGCACCATGTGAGGAATCCTGCTTATATTCTAACACCCATCCTCACCATAACCTGGCCACCATGCATCTAATTTCAATCCATTCCTTTTAACCACAGAGCTACAATGTACCTCATTAAACAGGTTGATCAAACAATTCTCCTTCCACCCATTTTCCAATGACTTAACCATTTTACATTTAAACCAGCCAGATCCAGGCCAAATATTCTGTTTTATGTTCAAACTGGCCTGGTCTGACCTCTCACACCTACCCTACAATGTCATTCTAAAACAATATCACCAAACTCTCAAAGCTATAAGATATTACATTTAGCAATCTGCATCATAAAGAGTTAAATGGCCTTTCAACAACAGTACTTCAATTATTTTTTTGTTTTTACTTGTTTCAGTCATTACACTGTGGCCATGCTGGAGCACCACCTTGAGGAATTTTAGTCACATGAATTGACCTCAATACTTTTATTTTTAAGCCTGGTACTTATTCTATTGGTCTCTTTTGCTGAGCCACTAAGTTTTGGAGAGGTAAACACACCAAGATCAGTTGTCAAGCAGTGGTGGGGGTCAAACACTCACACGCACACAAGAGGCTTCTTTCAGTTTCTGTCTACCAAACCTACTCACAAGGTTTTGGTCAGCCCGGGGATATAGTTGAAGACACTTGCCCAAGGTGCCATGTAGTGGAACTGAATTCATATAAGATTTTAGGGGCTCCATACAGCAAAATAGTAAATTAGGAATCCACAATAATACTTTAAGGGCCCTTGAAAAAAAACTTTTGCTTTAGATATTGGTGTGTATTGCAAGAAACAGCTAGGTTTCTTTCTCTAATATTTTACATAGTTCAACCTACACAAGTTAATGTAAAACAAAATAGCAATTTTGAAAGACGTTTCTATAAAACTAGTTTTTAAATATCGAATGGCTATGAGTCCACCAGAATAGAATAGTAATTTAAAAAGATTCATAGATAAAAAAAAATGATAAAGAACTTTTGCTTTGGAGGAACCATAATTTCTTGCCAAAATAGTAGCTATGGTCTGAGACAAATTTTAATTTCTGGTTAAGCAGTAAATGGCATACTCTTCAAATATACCATACAATCACCAAGCTTCCTTTCCAATATTTGAATATCTTATTTCATCTGTGGTTGATGCCTTTGACAAATACAATATGGCTATCTTACAAAAGTATTCCTGATTCCTGACATAGCCTTTTTACTTGCATCACTTATTAAGGTGCTTCTTTCACCTTCACAGCATCATAAATCTTGCTCACTGGCCTCTATCCAGACTTCAGCTTTATATGCTAAAACACCTTCTATTGTTGGATCTTCCATGAAAATTGTACATCATGCTTACAAAGTAATGCAAGTGGAGATATGAAATCTAAATAATGATTGATAAAATTTAAACAAAAATTAACAAAACTAAGAAAATATTCAAATTGCTTTTTGTTCTGTTCTTAAGTAGTTTTTACATCCATAATTCTCACTACTAAATGATGATCTAATGATATACACTCTTTTGTAAATCTATATTCCAGAAAGAAACACAAGTCATCAGTCCATCAGATTTAGTTCAATTGATTGCCATATTTGATACTTACAACCTTTTTTATGACCTTATCTATGTAGGTTTTCAAGAGTTTTAGCCTCAATACATCAACCAAGTTGATAAACAGTCACATTACCTCATTCCTAATATGTTCAACTGCTCTCCAAAAGATAGCACAAGTTGTCATAATTCCATATAGAAGAGATGTCCATCTGATAAGACCCAAGAACTTCTTAAAGACCTTTGTTAATTAGTTACCTTAACTTCACTTCACTAATAGTTTAATGTATATTGCTAATGGTCTTGTCTCAAAATAGCTTCCTTTGAGAAGAATGTACACCTTAAAACTTTTCAATATCTCAAATTGACCTGTAGCTTCAATCATAAATTACTGTTAAATTATAAACATTCAAGTCCATACTAACATGATTTTGTGGGTTTCTTTAATGAACAGCAACAAAAATATTCACACCCTCAATTCTCTTATCAATTTCTATTAATGAGTTTAATTTTCCAAAAATTTTAAAGAATGATCCACCAATTTGTTTTAAATCACACTTTCTTAGTTTTGGTTTATTTAAATTTACCAAAAATTTCTGAGGTATGATAAAGTTGACTACAAATTCACAAAAACAAATTGACTGTCACTTTTTCACTCTGTCAAACTACAAACAGCCATGATATGCTTATATGGAAAACGGGAAACAAACATCATCAAAATTAGCCATTCTCTTAATTTTGCATTCTTTCTCCTCCTAATTCCTCTATAATCACCTCTCCATTAGTAATTGTTCCCCTCATTCTCTATGTCAGTATTGATTGTGAATGTTTGTCCTACTATTGCATTTGCTAATCATCCTTCCAAAGAGAATGTTTGGGGTTTCCTACATGAAGATACTTGTGAATCATGCTTCATGAGAGTTGATATTTTTGTAGATACACTTCTTGTAATATTGCCTTATTATGTACATCAGTTTGCATGATAAGCATTAATACATCGACCATTCACCAAAGTTTTGAAATAGCTGCAAAGATTTATTTACAAGTTGTAATACATATATATGTAACATCTCATATAAATGGATTCCTTCTATCTATAATTGTTTACCAATCTTGAAGGTTGATCTCAAGATGTTGAACCTCACAGAGGAGCCAACAAAAGACCAAGATGACTGGTGATTTGCTGTGCTTGATAAGATTCATCTGTTTTGATGAAACTGAGATTCTAAAAGCATTTTAATGTGTATACACTTACAGGACCCAGCTTCTATCCCCAACAAGCTTTCCTCACTTATCTCCCAAACACTACTACTCAGCTACTTTAATCATAAAGAGTAGAACATGCATACATCCCATCCTCCTTTGTGCTACTAGTTACCTTCCTTCTCTCTAGAACCACTTCCTTTTAAAATCGATCCCAAATTTTCAATATCATCCCTTCCCACTTTATTTTCTACCAATCACCCCTGAGCCTTCATGAGATACATTTTAAGACAGCCATTATCTTATCTCTAACACCTTTTATCTGCAATCATTCTCATTATCTTGATATATCTGCTGTCAATGGCCTCACCTTTGTCTCCCATTCACTATAGCCACCCCTGCATATCTCTCACAGCCATCTCTGACAATGCACATTCCTTTACCCTCTCTCACCCCACATATTATCTACTTAATTTCTTATCAACCTACAGATTTATTATACTGCTGCACTCCACCCCCACCGCCATATACTGACATTTATCATCCACTATATTTACCCTTACCCCCATCTCTCATCATCTGTCAATTTCCTCTTACACTTAGGAATTTACCCATCCATCCTTCCCATTCCTCCTCTGTATTCTCTCTTATACTCACCATTTTATACCTTGTAAGTACTCTGACACCTTTTCACCACCATATTTATCTTCCTTCCACTTACTCTCACTTTTATGTAATGCTGGGAAGTGATGCTTCTCCTCCATAGCAAGACACCTGAACCTGCTCCTTATAGCCTTACAATATCTGGCATAAAGCCATCTCCCTCTCTACGACCTCCTCCTTCCTAAGCCACACTTATTCTTTCACCTTACCCCCACCACACTGATATTTGCTATTGACCACACCTTAACCCTTGTTCCACTTATTACATTCATCTCTACACCCCTCTCTAAGAATCTACTACCCTCCTCTCTCATTCTGATGAACTTATCCATCCACTCTTCCTGATTCTTTGTCCATATTCCCTATATTTACATTCTTGTATCTTGAAAGTACGTTCCAATACCTCATCACCATCATCATTACCCTCATTCCATCTAGCCCGCATCCACCCTTATGTAATGCAGGCTAGTCATGTATCTCTTCTATAGCAAAACACTTGTCCCTTCCCTCTTTCATACTTCAGCGTCTCAACATCAGGCATAATGTCATCTCCCTCTCTAATACAACCAAACCCGGTCAAGGATCTTTGAATTTAACTCATTTGGGATTACCTTGATAACATTGTGTTAGCATATATTTTCGGATATATTAATTTGACTGGTATTTTGTACCTTTTTTCTATATCTAAATATACTGGTGTAGGGAAGGATTCGTAACAGACAAACTGTAGACAGATACTTCGCTGTGGGCTAGCTAGGAAGTTGGTCAGCAGGAGGAAAAAGGACTTCTGGCAGGAGAACAAAAACAGAAGAATGTCTGCAGCGAGCATGGAACAAATCTGAGTGAACTATACAAAAATAACTGATGACTTAATCCATGGCTAGCAACAAAACACCACTGGGGCTACCATGGTTCTGGTCTAAGAGGGCTGAGCTATGGTTCACGCAGGCGGAAGCTCAATTCGATATAAACAAGATAACAGCCAACCAAACAAAGTACTCACACGTGGTGGCACTAGACGAAGACACAAGTAGGGTGGTGGACATTTTAACCCATCCCCCACCAATAGAAAAATACACCATATTGAAAGATAGGATAGTGAACACATTCCGACACAGTGAAAGAGAAGCGGCAGTCAGGATACAGGAGGAGGAATTAGGTGATTCCAAGCCTTCAGAACTGATGGACAGGATGTTGGCATTAGTCCCCTCTGGTGAGTCACCCTCCTTTTTGTTTAAAGAAATATTCCTCCACAAGCTCCCACCCCAGGTCCAGGCCCTCATAACTCAGACGTAAATCAAGGACCTGCGGCAATTAGCAAAGGCAGCTGACAGGCATTTTTATCCAGTGGTGTCCTGGTCAACACCATAGGGTTGGCCCTAAGACAGGGTAGGGTTAAGCATGATGATCTGTGCTTCTACTATGCAAAGTTTGGAAAAAGGCAACAAAATGTAAACAACTATGTAGCTTCAGGGCTCCTTCACCAGTGACTCATGGACACTCCAGGGCCAATGGGTCCACAATCGAGACATACGGTCCTCAACAACAACACATATGCTTCCATGCCTCTTGCAACATCTGCACATGCTGCCCCCTGCAGAGCAACCATCATGCAGACCAAGAACGAATTTTTGGATCTTCTTGTTAGTTGCCCCAATCTCACCACTCCGACATTCTCCAAACCTACAGCCCGCCACGGGATGACACACCACATCTTCACCACCGCCCCCCCCCCCCAGTGCACAACCACATATGTCATCTATCACCAGACAAACTTGCAATCGCAAAGGCCGAGTTCAACAATATGGAGGCATTGGGTATAGTTCACCAATCAAGCAGTCTCTGGTCATCACTCCTGCATGTGGCCTCTAAATCCAATGGAGGGTATCAACCCTGCGGAGATTACCACCATCTCAATGCAGATACGACACCTGACCACTACCCCATTCCAAATATACAAGATTTTTCAGCCCAGCTAGCCAGGTGCTCAGTTTTCTCCATGGTTGACTTCATCCAGGGATACCACCAAATACCAGTACAAGATGATGATGTACCAAAAACCACTGTGATCACCCCAGTAGTTGTATACTGTCAACTTAATGTGACAGTCTTATGAAGGGAATCACACCACTGCTATTTAGCCCTAGGAAGCAGCAACGCTTCCTGTCAGCCTTAACACATTTCCTGTGTCCTTATGTTTACAGTAGGGAGATAAGCACCTCCACGCAGCTAAGCCTGCACCCAAAGACTAGTTTCTGAGTCTTTGCTCATCATCAGTCTGGAGTAGCATGGCCTGCTAGTTGGAAATGTCCATCTAGCCCCTGTAAATATATAAGAATTCTAGTGAAATAAATCTACTGATTACAAAAATAGAAATATTACATTTCTAAATATCTCAGAGAGATATAAGCAGAGTACGATAGAGTAGCAATTACAGAAAGATAGGGGGGATACAAAATAAAACGTGGAGCCTCTCGTTCCTCTGTCTCCCAGCAAAAATGATTCATAAAACACAAATAGATAATTAGAGGGAAAAGACAAAAAAGCTGTCCAAGGAAAAGGTTTAAAGTCTGATAAACTAATAGTAATTTTTTTTTTCACTGTTAAAATAAGGTAGTTTGATCCTGTTAAGAATTACAGCACAATGTTTGTTTTGATTCTGTGAACCGGATTTAATGAGTGTGGATAAGACAGTGAAAGAGCTCTAGCAATGAGTATTGGTGTGAAATTATCGAATTTGGCGATCTTTCGATTAAAATAGGAAGTCTATCAAAATTTCCAGTTGATTTGTTCGGCAATTTCCGTAAAGAATTTTATATTCATTTACTTTTGTTTTCATGTCCAGTTAAAGCCGACATATGCTTTGAAGTCTGTAAGGGAGGTGAAAAAGTGAAACACGCTCCCCCCACACACCAATTATCTTTCATATACACACCGCTCGGTTCAAAGTCTCTCTTGACCAGAAATGGCCTGAACTCTTTGTATGACCACCCTCCCTGTACATAACTCCCTGTCACCCTACATGGCCTTGCTTTTGTTTTTTGAGCCAATAAAAATTGAATTAAAAATTAAATTAAAATAAATATGGCGGAGGTAAAAGATCATGGATCATGGACCTTTGCGATGTTTTTTTAAAATTTTTTTTTTTTTTACAGGAACACACTATATCGAGGACGGAGATTCCGAATCTGCATTTCAGAATTTAAATACCGCCCCCACCCCACCCCGCATAAATTTCTTAAACTTTCACTTTAAAAAAAAATTGGGGCGAAATACGTAGAAAAATACAGAGATTATGATTCTGAAAAAAAAATTCTGTAAAATTTTAATTTTTCAAAAAAAAAAAAAATTAAAATAAACACCCCTCTCCTTCATCCTATGACAAGAAATGAAATTAAAGTGTTTTCTCTACTGTTTCATGACGAACATAACCCAACATGTTGTGGTTGAGGGTCTTTTGGAATTAAGAGAGGCATGAAAAAATTAGATTTTTTGCACACACAAACACAACAAAATGACGTTTAAACAATTTTTTTTTTCTCTTTTGGTAATTCGTATTTAGAAAGTTGATCCTCGGTTTGGCTGTTGTTTCTAGCTTGTCAAATTTCCGGTTGGGGCGGATTTAAATTTTGAAATGCAGATTTTTTTTTGCAGATTCGGAATCTCCGCCCTCGATATAGTGTGTTCGTGTAAAAATAAAACCCCCAAAAAATCCCAAAGAAGGTGCGGTCCATGATCTTTAACCTCCGCCCATAAATACATACAAGATGTATGTATATGTATTTATGTGTGCGCGAGTGTTTCACTATTCAACTCATGGACATGAAAGTCAATGGGTGTGTGAATACAAATCTGAACGCGCTCGCACACATTATCTTTCATATACACGTACATACTTTACATACATACAAAAGATGTATATATATATATATATATATATATATATATATATATATATATGTGTGTGTGTGTGTGTGTATTTATGTGTGTACGTGAATATGAAAGATAATGGGTGTGCGTGTGTGTGAGTGAGTGTGTGCGCGTGTTTCACTTTTCACCTCCCTCACCAACTTCAAAGGCAAATGTCGGCTTCAACCGGACATGAAAACAAAAATAAATAAATATTCTTTACGGAAATTGCCGAACAAGTCAACTGGGAATTTTGATAAACTTGCTACTTTAATCGAAAAGATCGCCTCGAGCTTAACATAAAACTCAGAGCTTTAATTGCATTAACAGTTACTGTAATTTTCGTTAAGCATCGGGTTGACTCTTAACGAGAAGACGCATGACAGATGTTTCATCCGTGACCATCACTTTTTTAAAAATATTTTTACTATAGTATAGTTTAAGGAAGATTTAGCTGCTATTTCGAGCAGGTCAAAGGACCACGTAAAGGCTGGCGTTAATCCTTACTTTTAAACTTTGCTCTCTTGAACCCGGAATTACTGAACTTCTGTTAATTTACAATTCAGGTATTTAATTACAGCAACGTCCGGTTTTCAATTATTCAATGTCAACACACGATAAAACTTATCTGTGGTACAATACTAGTTGTATTTCTCTTTCGCCATACATAAGGCCAAAATGAAAATTTGTGGCCCTTCACACTTGCACTCTGTTCTGTCTGTTCCACTTATGCATATAGGCATGTGAGTATGGTTAAGAAGCTTGCTTCATGACTATGTAATTTCTTTATCAGTCCCACTGCATTATATCTTGAGTAAGTGCTACAGTCATGGACTAACCAAGTGGATTTGATAGAAACTGTATAAAGCCAATCACACATACACACACACACACACATCTATATATAAAACTGTAGTTGTGTGAGTGTCTGTCCCCTTCGATTTAGATTCCTAACTACTCCCACATTTTGCGGTGCAGTTTAACCAAATTCGGGTATCTTATAGTCGTAATTCATATCGAGCCCGTCTGGCTATTAGCGCGCGTCTACGATGAGTCTACGATTTTTAAAATAATTTAACATTTTTTATTCCATTTTAATGCATAATTTTTCGTGTGTCGATGGCGGCGGAGTTGGCGTCCACGGTCACACCTGCACCTGTTTGCTTCTCCCCTTCTTCCCTCCCTCGTGAAGCTGTGGGGAAGGGAGTGTAAGGAAATCAACGTCGTAAAGAGTTGTCAAGGAGACCAGTGTTCTTTTAGAACAAAGACACTGAGTCGACGATTTTAAAAAAAAATTATCATTTTTTATTCCATTTTTAATGCATTTTTTTTGCTATAACTCTCTAAAAATGCTTATATAGTTATTTCCCTTACAAACCCGAGCAACGCCGGGCGATACTGCTAGTTATATATAAATATAAATCTTCTGGATCCAAAAGAATCGGGTATTTAAATAGTAAAAGCACCAAGGTAGAGTCGGGGATAGTGCACCTGTGTACCAACAATGTATACTAATGTATACGTACTTATTTAAGTAAAAACAGATTTACCCTTCCAGTTATGCATACTTCACAAGTAACTAACTGAATACACGTGTCATCAAAGTCATACAGGGGTGCACATTCAACTTCGACTATAGACATCAGATCCAAACGTATGGAAGGTTCCGAGTTAGGTGGAGAATAAATAATAACACAAATGGGTGCAGTTCACTACAGCTGTTTCAGACGTGCTCTTTATTGATGAACCAAAATTATTCAACCTGGCACTATATCCTGTTTTGTAAGAGGTTTTTATTGTTAATTCATACATGTATTCACCTGATGAAAACAGGGGGGGGTTGCATTATGTAACACTTGTTTATCATTAAAGAATACATCTGAAACAGCTGTAGTGAACTTGCAACCCATCTGTGTTGTACATGAACATGAACGTCGAAATAAATATCAATGGAAATAGTAGTTATGATGCCTGTGCCGGTGGCACATAAAAAGCACTATCCGATCGTGGCCGATGCCAGCGCCGCCCTGACTGGCTTCTGTGCCGGTGGCACATAAAAAGCACCATCCGAACGTGGCCGATGCCAGCGCCGCCCCGACTGGCCCCTGTGCCGGTGGCACATAAAAAAAAAAGACCATCCGAACGTTGCCAGCGCCGCCTTGGCTGGCTTCCGTGCCGCTGGCACGTTAAAAGCTCCAACCAATCGTGACCGATGCCAGACCCCCCTCCTCTGGCACCTGTGCAGGTGGCACGTAAAAAGCACCCACTACACTCGCGGAGTGGTTGGCGTTAGGAAGGGCATCCAGCCGTAGAAACTCTGCCAGATCAGACTGGAGCCTGGAGCAGCCCCTGGCTTCCCAGACCCCGGTCGAACCGTCCAACCCGTGCTAGCGCGGAAAATGGACGTTAAACGATGATGATGATGATATATATTTATTTGTATCGTTTGTAGAAATACATAAATACGTGGGAGAGGCACACTCTAAGATGTAGAGCAGTTGAATCCGCAAGGCGACACTACAGCCAGGGGCCAATAGCCAAGGCCAAATGGAGACAATTGTTTACCTTAGTGGTTATTGGGTGGCAGTGTAGCCAAAGCTTGATGACCGATAGCAAAAGGAGATAATCACCTAGTGTTTACTTTTATAGAGGCATTTCCATCTCCATATTTTGAAGGGGTCTTAGGCCAGTAGTGTTTGGGGTCTGAAGATACGCAGTAAGGCTAAACCCCTTATGAGCAAGAAACCCAGAGCAACCCCATAAACCGGCCCCCATTACAATATATATATATATATATGTGTGTGTGTGTGTGGTGTGTGTGTGTGTGTGTGTGTGTGTGTGTGTGTGTGTGTGTGTGTGTGTGTGTGTGTGCGTGTATATATATAAATGTGAGTGCATGTGATTAGCCCAGAAAAATTGGAAACTGTATAGTCAAGAAAAAAGAATTTGATTTTTGAAATCTGCATCCTAAAGGAAAGGCTGTCCATCATCATCATCATTTAACGTCCACTTTCCATGCTAGCATGGGTTGGACGATTTGACTCAGGACTGGCGAACCAGATGGCTACATCAGGCTCCAATCTGATCTGGCAGAGTTTCTACAGCTGGATGCCCTTCCTAATGCCAACTACTCCGAGAGAGTAGTGGGTGCTTTTACGTGCCACCGGCACGAGGACCAGTCTGGCAGTACTGGCAACAGCCACGCTCGAAATGGTGTTTTTTACGTGCCACCTGCACAGGAGTCAGTCCAGCTGGCTGTCCATAAATAATATAATTTTCTATGAGAACTTAACTTATAGATTGGCACAATCTTTCACCACCAGTGTATCTATATATATTTACCAAATTCTTTGACACTTGCTCTCTTTGTATACATAATCTCTAATGTTTATTTTCATTTTATAACAACTATTTTTTTTTGATTGTATGAAATTGATCAAACTTTAAACCTCTGTAACATCCTTCTGGAATAAATGAATCACAAACTTGGACTCACCATGAAAAGTACATCAATATACCAAATTTGAGGATTTTCACGTAATTTAACAATTTCAAAATCTGTGACAACAACAGAAAAGATCCTTCTCTTTTCTCTCTCCCTTTCATTTTTCACTTTTCTCATGATAAATTTTCCCTTTCTACACATATTTTTACCATACTCTTGCTCACTCTCTATAAAAGTATATCGCTCGTGCTGAGTTTCTGTGCGTGTGTTTGTCAGCATGTATGCATACATGTATAAGGAATGTCATTAGGGTGATGGAGTGACTTAAAATGGTATGTAAATGATAATTTATTTTAATAGCATACTTTTCAGTAAGTAAACAGGGTTTTTTTCTTACACACACACACACATGGACTCGCTTGTTGCAAGAAGGGATTAAAAATTTAAATTGCAATTTCTTTCTTTTTGTTCCTTATATACCAGCAATGGACTACCATATCATCATTCTAGAAAATATCTATGGGAAGAAAAAATATTAATACATGTCAGAGTGACAAAGAAACAAGTAAGGTAGCAAGTGGTCGTAGGATGTGCAAGAAACACCAGCTAAATCACATACCTCTCTGCATGAAAGTTATTTTAAAATAATAATAATAAAAACATTGTGTACAGTGCTCAGGTGCACTACAACTCATCTAAAGTGTATGTATAATCAGGTGTAGTTTCAGCGGATTTCGGAAAGCATGAGGGCCTTAAAGGATGCAGTGTCATGGCAGTCAACAACTGACGCAGGCAGTTTGTTCCATGCTTCAGCAACTCTGAGCGTGAAAAAATGTTTCCGAAAGTCATGGGAGCTGTGTTGTTTTCTGACTTTGTAGGCATGTCCACGTGTGTTAGACACATGAAGATCAAAAAGGTGTTCAGTGTTGTAATTTTGAAATTATAAACAGAAACAAATTGCAAATTGAGACTGTCTGATTTTAAAACTATGATAAAAATATTTTTTTAAAAAGCCAAAATTTTAGGATTTATGGCAGGGCAGGGTTAATGAAAAAATTTTAAAAAAGACCACACTATTGTTTCCAAATTTCATTTCATTTTCTGTTTAAATATAAAGGAAGTGGGAACTGTGATGATGATCACCATTTTATTTCTCTTTTTAAGCCTTCAAGGCTTCTCCCATCGTTATTAAGTATGTAGTTCAAAAAGAAAAAAAATCTGAGTTAGGGAGAGAGATTTGAACAATTTGTAATTTTTCAAGAAAGACTATTTTTTTCTACCAAAAAAACACCTCCCATTGTTTGTAAGTGCACAGTGCAAAGAAAATATTGAACAAAATTAATCTGGAAGGAGTGAGGAGGAGAACCATAAATTTTCCAAAAATATTTTTGCATAAAAGCTTTCCCCCATCCTTTGCAGTGGAAAAAAAATTTGTAAAGTCCATGTCAAAATGGAGAGTCATTCCAAAAGTCTACCAAGCCATTCTATTGTGAAAATTACCTGGCAAGGACAAAATATTCAACTAATATATATATATATGTATGTATGTATTAATAATAATATGACAACAAAAGAATGAAAGAGACCTCGATATTATGTAAATAGAGGAATTTATCTGTAAATATATGTCATAATTAGTTGGTTGTCATAATAAAACACAGAGTTTCGGATGCTGGGGCTGAAGTCTGCTCCAGCATTTCATCAATTATTAAGAGAAACAAAAACACTATGAATAAAACCGTTGAATAAAGGGAACCCCGGCATCCGAAACTCTGAGTTTTATTATGACAACCAACTAATTGTCACATATTATATATATATATATCATCATCATCATCATCGTTTAACGTCCGTTCTCCATGCTAGCATGGGTTGGACGGTTCGACCGGGGATCTGGGAAGCCAGAAGGCTGCACCAGGCTCCAGTCTTATCTGGCAATGTTTCTACAGCTGGATGCCCTTCCTAACGCCAACCACTCCGTGAGTGTAGTGGGCGCTTTTTACGTGCCACCCGCACAGGTGCCAGGTGAGGCTGGCAACAGCCACGGTCGGATTGGTGCAATTTATGTGCCACCGGCACGGAAGCCAGTCGAGGTGGCGCTGGCATCGGCCACGAGTCGGATAGTGCTTTTTACGTACCACCAGTCCAGGGGTCCAGGCATCTGCCGGGTGCCAGTCATAGGATTGGTTCAATTCGATTTCACTTGCCCCAACATGTCTTCGCAAGCAAAGGGGGTTGGCATGGGTGCCTGTCGTCGGATGAGGTTCTATATTGACTTCGCTTGCCTCAACAGGTCTTTGTGTCCAAGGGAGGAGAGGCATGCATAAGTGGGCTGGGCTCACTTGTCCTGCCTGGTCTTCTCACGTACAGCATATTTCCAAAGGTCTCGGTCGCTGGTCATTTCCTCAGTGAGGCCTAAAGTTCGAAGGTTGTGCTTCACCACCTCGTCCCAGGTTTTCCTGGGTCTACCTCTTCCACGGGTTCCCTCAACTGCTAGGGTTATATATATATATATATATTTGAGTGATAACTAGTGACTGAGACTGCTGGTGATTTGCTGTGTTTGAGAAGACATGTCAAATTTAGTAAAATTTATGTTGTGGGCAGTGCCAGTGACACATAAAAGACACCTGTGCCAGTGATGTGTAAAAGGCACCTGTGTCACCGACACGTAAAAGGCATCCAGTACACTCTGTGGAGTGGTTGGCATTAGGAAAGGCATCTAGCCATAGAAACCATGCCAAAACAGACTGGAACCTAGTACAGCTCTCTGGCTTACCAGTTCCAGTCAAACCCATACCAGCATGGAAAACGGATGCTAAATGATGATGATATATATGGTCATGCAGACAGCAGAGAAGGAGGAAAAGAATGAAAAGCACTTTTATGAAATGACTAACTAAGGAAGTCCAATTTTTTACTGAAAGCTTCAGGGTTGATAATATTTTTCTTCACATTTGATTTATAGATGCAGTAAACGTTGTCTTTTATTAACCCAGATACCAGCTCACCATGCAGCAAGGCTTTTGGAATATGACCATCAGCCATACAATTGACATGTCCAAGCTACTGAAGTTGTCACTGCTGCAAATGAGTGAGAGTGGCAGGAATACCACCACCCTGCTTAATATGTTAAGATTGTTAATTCTATCCTACCATTTCATTCCAGGGGTTCTGTGCAGACACTGCATATGAAACATGTGAAGTTTCAGTTCTTGTGAAGAGTATGCTGGCCTTAGAAGTGTACTGAGAACATAGGCTTTGTACACCTTAACCTTAGTAGACATTCTGAGCTGTTTATTCCCCAAAACTTTCTAAAGGAAGTCTTGAGAGAGTACTAGCTGTTTTGACCCTGTGCTTCTTGAGTTCTGCATCTAGGACAAAGCTGTCTGATGCAGTGAGGTCAAGATACTGCTGTGCCACATCCACTTCCTTACCTCTGATCTTAACGAAGGAGGTGCTGGAGTGCCTTGTTCCAAGACTCAAATCTTTATGCGATTGATGATGAGACTAAATTAGGTTGCGAGCTCTTGAGAATCTATCCACAAGGTTTAGTAAGCATTCCAATAGAATTGAGGAGTTAGATGCATCAACAAACAGCATAACAGTAATTTTCTTCATTTTCCATCTAGCTATATTGAAAGCCAGCTACTAGATCTTGAGTGGAAGTAAACACTATCTGTTGTGAAGACACATAGCTTAGTGGTTTGGGTATTCAGCTGATGAGCAAAAGGTCGTGAGTTTGATACCTAGCAGCACATCATGCTAGTGAGCAACACAATTTACTTCCCATTGCTCCAGTTCACTCAGCTGATAAAAATGAGTTGTACCCGTAATTCAAAAGGAGCCAGCCAGGTCACATTCTGTGTCATACCGAATCTCCCAGAAGATTATGTTATGGGTATGCGTGTTTGTAGAATGCTCAGCTATTTGCCCATTAATTTCATGATTAGGCTATTCTGTTGATTGGATCAACTGGAAACCTCGTTGGCATAACCAATGGAGTATCAGATAAGGATTCAAATGTGTTTCAAATATACCAAAAAGTTTTGGAACAAGGACTCAACTCTTCATTTCAGATTCCCTGGACATAGATTCTTCATACTGCACAGTGCTTATCATACCATCATAGAAAACCATTATAGTGCTTAGTAGGTTAGGTAGTCAAGCAATAAATGGTAACATGTTAAACAAGTCAGTTCTACTGATGAACTTAAATGCTTTCATTAAGTTGATGAAAGCCAGCTACAATGGTTGATTCTGCTGCTCTTGGCACATTTCTTAAAAGTGATGCAATGATAACATTGTCTTTGGTGGATATCTTGGAGCAGAAGCCACACTGCAATTCAAATTTCTAAAACCTTTACAGAACCAGTCAAGTAATAAGTTTGCCAACTATACTAAAAGATATTCCTCTCTAACTATTGCAATTACTTCTGTTCCCTTTGTTTCATAATGTAGCAATGTCAGTATCCTACACATCCTTTAGAAAAATACTCTCTTCCCAACATTGACAGGATTTATGGGGTTCTTCCAGCAAGACTAACTTACCACTTACCCAAACATCAGCAGGAATATAGTTTTTTCCAAGTGCTTTGCCTGTTAGCAAATTTATGCAGCCTTCATGAATTTTCCTATGGTAAGGAATTCAACTAGTTTGGATATAACCAGATGTTAAATAGCATCCAAAGCTTGAGTAAAAGTTATAACAAACATTCTACACATGCTTCCATCTGTAGTTCAGTTTCCTTGATGCTCCATCAAACAGCTTTCAATATACCACAGTACAACTTGATAGTGCCTGTGTCTGCAGCTTGTTGAACAAAGCTCAGAGGTTCAGCCAGTAGTTATTAACACACGTACTGATCATTTCCTGAATTCTGCCATCTAACTGTCTTAAGTATTTAATAGTTCTCTGTAAGTGGCAAATTTTTGTAAGCATTATGCTTGGCAACAATGAGAAGAAGTAAACTTTCTGAGATGGCTGGCTACCAGCTGTTATCCTGCAGGCCTTTCTTTCTCCCAAAAGTTTCTATTATAGTAGTGAGATTCATTGTTGTGAGGTAGTGCCAAAGCTGAATCTGGAAGGCAAAGGGAAGCAATGATCTGATGTGAGCTGACTTTTCTGGATTTGCAATCTTTCTTACATCTATAAGTAGCATCCCCTTTGGCTTGGCTCTATGAAATCTCTTGTTATAGACTGACCATAGTGCAGACAAGTGAATGTTCTGTATTACAAACTGCACTATGTAATGCTCTTGTCACCAAAAAGTTCTTGAGATGAGATCACCTGGCTATGACAAGGTCCTATTAGTGCTACTGTTTAGCTTGTGGGTGTTTGCAGAATACTCTATAATAGGATTTAGAGCCAAAGTAGGTATTAGTAACACATAAGTGTGAAAGGAGCACAATTCTAGGAGGTGCTTGTTATTGTTATTGGGTCACTGTAGTGACCCAAGCAAAATATCTAAGCTTCATTTTAGTAGTAAAAGTTTTCTTTAATAACAACAGTAGAAAAGATTGTTAGATCATCAAAGATGGCATAATGCACTCAGCATTTATTTCTACCAATTTCTACAGCTTAGAAGTGTCTGCTTGATAGCAAACCCAACACTTTGTTCACAAGTTTCATCTTCCTTCTTACCTTGCTTAAAGAAGAATGAGTAGTGTAAGCTTCTTTTATGTTTCTAGAATCTGCTAACCAGGTGCCTTGGAGAGCAACAATGTCTACTTGCAAGAAGGAAAGATTGCTGATTACGATGACTATTTTGTGCCAACACCTGACCCTTGTGCTCTTTTGTTCTTTCTGCTGATGTTGTTGATGCTTCATTGTTCCCAATGCATTTGTTCATTTTGGCAAGAAGTACCTAATGTCGCACACAACCAATGAAGCATGTTAACACAGTGGTAAGGCAACACCTGTCCAATGAGAACCTCCACCACCACCACCACCAGTGCTTAGCTATATGCTGCTCTAAATGGAAACTTGTAACTTGTTCCCTGTGTTGCATTTGTAGTTTGTGTCAAAAGGATGGTTGTGATATGTCTAGTGTGTAGATAAAGGAAGTTATGTGTTTATCACCTTCTTACCTGCAGCTTTTCTCTACTGGTTAACAGTAATGTGTAGGATACATAACTTCTCCGGCAAAATGTACCTCTCCCTCTTTATAATGAAACATAGTAACTTGGTGCTTTGCAGCCCAAACTTAAGTTCTCGGGGACTTGTAGGTAGAATGCCTCCAGAGATACCTGTAGGCTCAGCAGCATGAAAAAATGCTTTAGTCTCTAGTATGATCCTATAGACAGCCCAGTATTGTACTCAACCCAACTACGGTAGCTAATTCAGTTGGCCTGGTATCAAACGTATTGGTTCAACTTTCCTTTGCATATTACATAGAACGAAAGGGAGACATTGACGCTTGGATAGCCCATACTCTCTATATCTCGAACACACAAACACTCATTAAACATACACATTCACGGCTTTATATCTACAGCAACAGGCTGTTTTAGAGATTCAAAACTCACCATAAAGAACATACTTTTCAACTGCTAAATTGTAACATGTTGATTAAAAAAAATACACTATTATTAACGTTGCACTGTTTTGATTTGTGTGTGTGTTTAAACTACACTTGTGAGATCAGTATCCATAGCAGGTAAAATATTGAATAGTAATCACCAAATTCTTAAACAAGTAGTTTGTTTTAATCTTAAAACAACTGCATATATATTCCTTGGTTATATACTGCAGCAATATAGAAAAAAATGTCAATTACTGATGCGTATATTTTACAGATTATCAGATGTTAAACTATACAAATCCAATAAACTAACAACTTATTGAAGTTGTACTCTTATAGCTACACAGAGATTATTGTCCTTACAAATAACTTATAGTGATGCATTTTACAAATGAATAACTTCATCTTATATCTGTTTCTCATGTAAACAAATATACGTTGGTGTATATGTATTTTGAAAGGGGTTAAACATACCTGTGTAATTTCACGGGAAATTCGTAGAAAAGAAGTTCTTTAGTTTCCTTTAACAGTAACCAAAGGTAATGATAACACTTCTGATGTTACCCGATTGAACAGTATCATCTAATAACGTTTCTTCTCGTGTTTTTCTCCTAGCATGCCACGTAATAACCACTTTTATGTTCCGCCGGTGAATATCATCGCCATTGTAAATGAATATTTCTCTGAAATTTTTTCCTTTTTATGTATCTTCTTTCTTTCTACATGCTTTCCATGTATTTTCCCCCTTTTCTTCGATTTTAATATTTTCCGAAAGTAATAAAATTTACTCAAGGTATTCGTATGTATTTTTTTTATCTAAAGCTGTCACTAGGGTGCCGATCAAGCATACCTCAAATTCGTTAAATTAGCTGATGCTTTTCAACAGCTGGAAGTACACTCGCTCCAACTTCCGTTCTAAATAAATTTATTCCTCTCTATAAAGTCTGTGTCTTCCCTCCTCTTTCTTTAGCTCAATCACTAACTAACACTACTACTTCCTTTTCGGTGAAATAAAAATATGACTGCTAAGATAAATATTTCCTTTACTTTCTTTTGAACACATTCATGTATATCGTCTCATTTAACTAATAGTAGTCCTCGAAAATAGTCTTCACATGTTTTATTTATATTTTATTGGGGAAATCCTGTTTACAAGAATATTAATTACTCTAACCACGAAGTATCTGGTGGTAGACTTAATACATTGCTTAGTTTAAGACCACCGCTTACATCTTTGGTGTCTCTTTATTATAGTCCATTCTGTTAACAGCATTTAGGAGAATGTGGCGTGCAGCATGTCCTCCTGTGATTGTGCTATTAAAAAGCATCATCCAATTGTAGTAAAATTCATTTTCATTTATATAGCACTAAAAGTAAATGCTTTAATAATTTAGTATGATTTTATTGATTTGGAATACAAGTCTAGCTTGGGTTTCCTCTGCAATTCTTACCTGCAAGGTAGTTAGAAAAATAATGAAGTTAAAATCAAGCTATATTAACTTCTACAAAAATTAGCCTTGTACCTACTTGTAGCAGAGCTACATAGTAATATGTGAGTTGACCTGCACTGCAGACGAATATATCAATGAGGTGACTAGCCTCGCTTTGATACAGTAGCCTCGTTCTGAGCTACACTGTAGAAATTCTCAGTTCCTGCCAAGCTTTGATCAAAGATACACGTCTTCTCTATAGCTCTACATGCGATCTTCCGTGTGCAACTCACATGTCTATTTACCTTGACACAAGATATATGGTTCATAAACGAACATATTTTATCACACACACATTCTCAATATGACTGTTCTCATTACACACATGCATACATACTGTAATACAAATATATGTTACTTCTTTCAATGCAAAAGTAAAAATCAAAACTTTCTTTGCATGTAAACACATGTTTTTGTATCATACTATATGCTTCCACCACAAAAGGTGAATACAGAATAAACAATATATTTATACACAAAAAATGTCTTATGGTGATTCATACTAACTGTTTTTCCATTTAATAAAATGCACTTGAACAGCCAACGACTGCCACTATATACTAAAATAAAATAATTTAAAGCTATATATGGTTTTCAAATATTATACCTTCAACATGTTCATGTTGCAAATAACTCTCAGCTGTTGATTCAAGAATTCAATTTCAGCTTCTACTGATTGCATTACTCCTGTTAGCAAAAGGTGTCAATAATAACAGATCACTGATATAGGCTTAAATGAAAAGTAAACCATGGACTATCATATCCATGAAGTGCTGGTATGTCAGATGCAGCATTTATAAAACTGAATGGCATTTAAAGAAACTGGAAAAGGCCAGAAGGAAGTGTAACAGATTTGTAGGGAGAGCAACAGTTTATATGTTGAAAAGGCTATAGTTCTTAAGTTAGGTCTCACCAATCACAAAGTGTAATGGTAGTTAGGATATATAGTAGATGTTAGGTCACCAAGAATGCAATGGCTGCATTGGTTATCTTTGAAATCCTTAGAAGAAAATAATAGTTGAAACAGCCTTTATTTTATCAGTACACTTCACTCTTCAACAGTCTACTTCTGTCACTTTCTAGCACTTTCACTGAGATACAAACCAACTTTTCATATGTGCAAACCTTACTATTATTATCATCCTTTCACATGAAAACATCTGGTTGCTACAAGTCTTTATGTATCATACATCAGACACAATGTAAAAGTGAAAAATCAATTGTGACAGTTAAATAAAATCTGTGATAAGTATTTTTCTTTTGTCAGTTTATTTTGGTACGTATCTTATTGTCACACACAGGCTCCACTAAACCTCTTACTGATACCAATAATACATACAGCTGTTGCAGATGCTTACAAAGTTCTGATTATATAATTATATTTAATAAAACTCTAATCAGCAAAAGTAACTGAAAAAGAGAAAATGCATATTTCAGATCTTTTAAATTTTTGTACCCATGCATAATGTGCATCACACTTTTGGAAGACAGAAAAGTAGACTTCCGGTAATGCAGATGCAATGATATACAGTAACTGAGCAAATTTAGCATCAGCATGCCTATACATATATGCTCTAATGAATTTCTTTCCTCATAACTTTCAGAAAAAGGGGTATTTTTTAATGAAATTTTCTACAAATATGCTTCAGATTCTGATTATATTGGAATTTGCTGTGAAATAACAACAACACAACTTTTATGTTTGACTCACACAGCGGCCACATCTTGACAATTTCAATTTTCAGGTCTCCATGTTTGTTGACTTTTTTTCTTTCTTTCATGACAATATGTTAATCTCCTGGCACTACCACATCAACTATTAGGCACTCTTGCTTGTCCTCTTTGGTGCTCTAACACCTTGTCTATCTGAAAGTCAAAGTCCTAGAGGATATTTGTCTTCCTAATTTAGTCCATTACTTTTTTCCAGTGTATGGTGGTACAAAGCACCCTTTACCTCATATCCATACTTTCATAGCCAGTGAAAGTTTAGAGCTACCTTGTTGTGTCTGCACTGGTACTCTTTCTGTGCAAGACTTTCACAAGCGCTTACTATGTGAATCATGCTTTTGACCTTCTTCCCACACATTCTGCAGAGGTTTGTTGCGCTTGTGTGATATATATTCCTTTTCACTGACTTGGTATTCAATACCTGGTCCTGAGCAGTGATGATCAAGTTTTCAGTCCTCTTTTTAAGGTCACCTTCACTGAACTACATCCATGATGCTTCTTGGTCTTTTAAGTTGATGGCAGTCACGAAGTTCCTTGCACTTAGTTTTGACTTCAAGAGAAGTTTGAGGTGCTTCAAATATGCAAGGTGAACTTGTCAGAGCCTTCATCAACAATGTTGTCTTTCCATCTACCATCCATTCCAGAACCTCACCATTCTGTAGACAATCATCTAATTGCAGGCCAATTCATTTGTATGTTGAATTAAACCACTTGAGCCAGTAGTCTTGGATTTCATCTGGCCCTGCTGCTCTCCAGTTTAACAGTTTTGATACCTGTGCAATTATATCTTCTGATGTTATGGATACATAATCCTGCCTTGGAGCTTCAGCGTGCTGAAGTTCAGAATGGAATGAATCCATTCAGCACTGTGGTTGTTGGAAAGCTATTGCCCCCAGATTTTATTCCAAGATTGGTGGGTTTCCTCTACTGTCTCCACCCAAGTTTTCAAAAAACTGCCTCTGGTTATTTGTGAATTGTCTGTTTTGATAGAAATGCAATATGTGTTCAGTGTAGCATTGCTCCTTCAATGTTTTTGCCAGAATACATTGTTTTAGGGTTTTGATAACAGTTTCTTTTCTATATGGTATTTTGTTTCAAGATAGGCCTTCTCACCTTCCTTAGTATGTTTTCATTGCCCTTTGGACTGTTCTATGCAACTCAGATTTTTACACAGTTTTAATATCACCATTGATTCTCCACTGCCACCATGACTCCTTCTGTCCACTTGATTTCCTCTTTTTTTTTCTAACCAACTCACCAACTAAAATTGAAACAGATTTAATCAAGTACCTTGTTTCCAATACATTTTCGATGGAATATTACATACAAAAATGCGAGCAAGAGAAATAATATTCTTAAGATTATAAACCTGGAAAATTACAGAATAAGTTATTACCTTGGATCGTAGGGTGACCTGCTGTGCTAGAGGAGACCTATTGAGTCAAGTATATCAACATCAAAATAAATATCAAATGGAAATTGTAGTTGTGATACCTGTGCCGGTGACATGTAAAAAGCACCATCCGAACATGGCCGATGCCAGCGCAACCTTGAGTGGCTTCTGTGCCGGTGGCACCAACCAATCGTGGGCACTGCCAGCCTGCCCTGGCACGTAAAAAGCACCTACTACACTCACGGAGTGGTTGGCGTTAGGAAGGGCATCCAGCTGTAGAAACACTGCCAGGTCAGACTGGAGCCTGGTGCAGCCTCCTGGCTTCCCAGGCCTTGGTTGAACCATCCAACCCATGTTAGCATGGAAAACGGATGTTAAATGATTATGATGATGTTGCTCTGCAATCACTTTGACACCTGATGCATGATACTGTAGTGAGTGTGTGCGATTTGAATATAGATGCACCTACCTTCTCTTCGTGGTGACGGAGATCCTCCAGAGATGGCTGATCCTTCCTCACAGCCCTACCCGAACACTAACAATAGCAGCTGCTAGCCCCAAACCGTTTAGCGACCTCCTCGCATGTCTTGTTGCCAGCACGACCCACGTTGGAAAGGTCAACTTCCGCCCCCTGCGCGCGCTTGACGGCTGACCCCCTTCCGCTTGCCCCAGCTTCCGGTCAACGCACCCCGCTTGCCCCAGCTTCCGGTCAACGCACCCCGCTGGCTGGCGTCCGGCTGCTGACGTCATCCCACAGATACATCGTGCACCTCTTCAGGCAATGTCAATTTAATGGAGAGACTGAGCTAATGTGTGGCAGAATGAACATTTGAGCAGAATGTTCAGCTGTTCAGCAAAAGCTGAGTGCTTATACATTGTCTTCAACAGGAGAGTCCACCATATATATATATATATATATATATATATATATATATATATATATACAAGATAAGAAAATGGAGAAATACATCTAAAGATATACCAGATAATACTCAATCACATACTTTATTAAACCACCACATAAGAGGCTGTAGGGTTAAATATAAAAAGCAGAACAAATCAGTGTACATAAAGGAATGTACATATATATAAACGGCAAAATGTCTGTGTGTGTTTCCTTTATACAAATTCACAATTTTTCAGTTAGAGGGTTCACACTTTCTATGGTCATTCAAAACCGTCCAAGGGTGGTCGTGCACATCTTTACATTTCTCCGGTCACCCCCGCAAAGCCATTAAAAAATCAATAAAGGTGACTTTTTTTGTGAATTTTCTATCCAAAACCCAATCAAAATGCCCGAAACTTGATACACCAATTGAATGCTAGCTAGCTGTATGTGATTGGTCAGAGATTTGGACAGTACTCACGTGTATGTGAGCATGCAAGCAGCTGTATATGCACTAGCACTATGACCCGGTGTGTGTGTGCATGCATAGGTGCAGAAGTTTGCTTCTCAACCACATGGTACTGAGTTCAATTCCCCTGTGTTGCACCTAGTGCAAGTGTCTTGTATTATAGTGCTGAGTTAACCAAAACCTTGTAAGTGGATGTGTTGGACAGAAACTAAAGAAAGACCATTGCAACATGCATATATGTATATTTATATACACTAGATGAACCTGTAAAAACTTCATGGCAAACATAAAAAATTTAAGCATCTGTAAATTGTGTACTGGTGCCATGAGAAATGTTTCTATATGGTGACAGTTACAGAATATAGAAAGAAGAGTAAAACTGATAACTATATCATCCAACTAAAATATCTCAGTTACGCAAATGTAAACAGAATTACTATTAAGCCTTAAAATACATTGTACATATTCAAAGAACCTTCTTGGTTTAGTGGTACGGAATGTTCTTCTGGCATTCTTTTATTCTTTTACTTGTTTCAGTCATTTGACTGTGGCCATGCTGGAGCACCACCATTTAGTTGAAGAAATCGACCCTTGGACTTATTCCCTGTAAGCCTGGTGCTTAATCTATCAGTCTCTTGTGCTGAACTGCTAAGTTATGGAGATCAAACACACCAACACTGGTTGTCAAGCGATGGTGGTGGGGGGGGGACAGACACAAACACACACACAAATATGTATGATGGGCTTCTTTCAGTTTCCGTCTACCAAATCCACTCACAAGCCTATGGTTGGCCTGAGGCTATAGCAGAAGACATTCTATGAAGTATAGAGTTGAATTTCGTGTAGCCACCTGTTGGCAACTTTTCTCCCCCACTCATTTTGTAGTGGGTATTACCCATTTTTCTGGGCTCTTTTCACAGCTATACCCCATTCGAAATTTGCATTAGTTTTTGTATGAAAAAAAAAGAAGGGAGGGGGAGCAGTTTGTTTGTAATTTGTAAAGAAAACGTTAAACATGTCTGATAAAAAAACATGATGTTTTTACCCAACTAAAAGACATGAAGAACTATGAAAGAAGGTGAATAAGTACCGGAGGTGGGGCAAAGAAGAAAGAACTAACACTTGATCCTTCTAGAACTCCCAAATGAAAACCTAAACGCCTGAAAGACTTTCCCTTTCTATTCATTGCTAAATCTCTTTCCCACTTCTTCATTGTAAAAGTAAAGAAGCTAGAAAAGATCAATCATATTTCAGTCTAATTGTCATTTTAAATGACTGAGGCTTTCCTTTCTCTGTCTCTGTCACTTCACTCTTTTTCTCTCTGGTTAAGAGAGTGAAGGTGCATGGCTCAGTGGTTAGGGGTATACGGCCCATGATCATAAGGTCATGAGTATGATTCCCAGTAGCGTGCTGTGTTCTTGAGCAAGGCACTCTACTTTACCTTGCTGCAGTCCATTTGACTGGCAAAAATGAGTTGTAGCTGTAATTCATTGGGGCCAGCCTTGTCACGTTCTGTGTGAGGCTGAATCTCCCTGAGAACTATGTTAATGGTATTCATGTCTGTAGAGTACTCAGTCACTAGCTCGTTAATTTTACTAGCAGACTGTTCTGTTGATCAGAGAAACAAGAACCTCATCGTTGAAACTGATGGAGTGTCATTTTTTAAAAAGATTGAAAGAAAAGGAAATGTTCTATATCGTAAGGCAAAAATGTCATGTGTTTAGTATAAGCAGTGAAAGCTAAGACGAAATAATTGCTATTCCATTGTGTAGTGACTTTGCCCTCAACTCATGCTCAATTTGATAACAACAGCCTGCACATCAGTGTTTATTTGGGGGCTTGGCCTCCAGATCTGTGAGACCTACAAATGTTGGTATTAAGAATGGCTAAAAAGATTTTCCTGCCTCTATATAGGATCTTTTTTCATTTTCTTCCAACCACTTGAAGGTTTATCTTGCTCCAGTCCATGCAGTTAGCCAAAATGAGTTGTAGGTGTAATTGAAAGGGGCCAACCATGTCACATTCTGTATGAGGCTGAATCTCCCAGAGAACTATGTTAATGGTATGCATGTCTGTGGAATACTCAGCCACTTGTGCATTAATTTTATCCTTGTGTGGTAATGAAAAGTGAAAGTGACATCCAATATTTGCTGTAGTTATTTGTCTTTGATTTAACTATGTGTGTATGTATCTACTTTTCTTTCAATCTATGTATCCACTTTGCTTTCGATGTATGTATCAGTCTACTCTGAAAATACTGATAAACATTTAAAAAGATAAAACGAACGCCACCTTCCTTTCAGTCACCACTCACTGTCTCTCTCTTTCTGTGTCACTTCCTCTTTGTCCCTCCTCTCTCCTGCTTTGCCACTCACTTCTAATATACCTCCTCTTTTATTTCTTTTTTTCTTTGTACCTTTCCCTTTTACCTTTTAACCCCTTCCTTTGAAGTAAATGTGGTACACACCACAGGTATGTATGTAAAAAAACAAAGATTAGCATATCAATATTATTGATGTTGATGTATATTTGTTTGTATACATACATAATACATATATGCATACAACTTACACACATGCACACGCACACACACACACACACACACACAGATGCACACAAAAACACACATATATATATACTTTATTGGAAAGCAGCAAAAATATCACAAAAACTGTTACTCAGAGTTTTACGTTCCTGTTTGTCAGACAGTTTTGTTTAGAATGGAACAAAAATAAGGTTATATGCATAAATATACAATTGGTTTGATAGATACATATTTGATAATGGTTTTGTTTTATTGGTTCTTTCAACTAATGGTCTTTTCAATAACCGGTTGCATGCAATAACAAATTGCAGTTTAAAACCATATTATTATAAGAATCGAAGAAAACCTTAAATCAAAAAATAGCTTATAAAGAAGGAAAAGGCCTGAGTACCCAGGGTAAATAATTAGCTGTAAAATATTAATAAATTAAAAGAAATATCTGTTTAAAAAAATGTTCATGCTAGTTACATATACATTTAGCAGTATTTGCTTTTTTAATAATGTCCCTCTCCACCCACATTTTACAGTGATCATTCTTCTGTGCTACCAAACTATCTCTCACTCTCCCCATGCAATATGCCTGCCTCTTTCTTCACATTCCTGCAACCACCTCAATTACACAGTATTTCTCTTTATCTCATCCTTCCCCTGTTTAATGTATCATTATTACTGTTCTACGGCTCTTCACCCCTTTCTGTACCATTAGTAATTTCCTGTACTCTTCCACCTTCCCTATCCCACATTACTTGAAAGGAATATTACTAATAGCAGTCAGTATATTCTATAAAGTGGTTGGTGTTAGGAAAAGCATCTGATCATAGAAACAATGCCAAAAATTGACTTTGCCACAAATTGAAGTCTTTGGATTTGTTGGATCCTATCAATCCGTCCAGCACATCTATAATGGAGTGGAAGGTTTATGATACCTGTAAAGTATCTTCTTCTCCTATTATAATTATTTTTGTAGTTTCAAGGAGCTGGAACAGGTCACCAATTTGTAACATCTGTGCGAAGTGAGGAGACAAGAATGGCTCCTTAGTACATCACACGGTCAATACAATAAATATAAATAGAACAATGCATATATGTGCCAGAGGGAAAAAAGAGACACAACCGAGTAGAATGTTTAAGAGAAGATTTATTGATACGTTAACATGTGTGATTGTGTGTGCGTCATATATACAAAATAAAAGACAGGCCGTCATAAGAATAAGATGCATGCATGTGTATGTAGGCATAGATGTATGCGTGTTAAGAACATACAAGGATGGCAATGAAGAAGAGACAGTGAACGAGTCTATAGCCATCAACGTGAGGAGTAAGTTCATAGACACAAGGATGATAAATACCAATTCGTAGTCAATTGTACATGATAGTTGAAATACTGTATCAAGATTGTGGCTATGATGCAGAGCTGTATGTGAAGTTGTGATGCTGCTGTCTGGGTCACTTGGTACAGGAGTTCTCACAAGTTGTATATTCGCTGTTGATTCATGGTGAAGTAATTCACGAACAATGCAGTGTTGTAACCAGGGCGAGTTGCTTGTTGAGTTGTGTACACAGAGAGATGTTGACGTTAGGACGATAGTGGCGATGAAGATGGAGGTCACCAAATGCTGTTGAACGAAGTTGGTGAGTCTTAACGTGGCTGCTGTTGTTTTGTCACTGGCATTGGCTGTCTTGTGTGGTCAGTTGCTAGACCTTTTAAAGGTCTGGAAAGAATTTCTTTATTTACCTATGAAAGGTATACATAGAGGGGACATAACAAGGGACAGACATTTACATTCTTACAAAACGGTTTTGGTTACAATGAGATGAAAAAATTATACAATCGAATGAGGATGATTTAATAAAATTATATACAATTAAAAATAAAATGATGTTCCGGGTTATTTTACAAGGTTAACCCGCCAGTATTTTTTTTCCTTCCTTTTTATTTTGACTGGCTATGCTAGCACGGCCCCATTCATTCTCAACTTTCTTACTACTGTCGTCCATCTTTTCCAAACATACTTTGCGACAGACTCCTCTCCAGATGGATTTTTCGTGACAGGTGGTAGTTGAAATAATCTATCAGCCCGCGTCCGGAGATGAACTGGCTTGTCGCAATCCCTTTCACTCAAGTCGTCCATACCGTCTCTTTCAGTATGGCTACTACACAGAGAAATGATGCCTTCTTTTCGTTGTTGAACGAAGAAGGTGGTACGATCTTAATCATGGACTCAGTCGAGAGCCATACTCTTTCCGCATCCGACATCAGCTGTTCGACATAGGTTATCAACTCCCTCAACTCCTCACAGTGTATGAAGACGTGCATGACCGTTTCACTGGCATGCCCGCACCTCGGGCATGTGGGGGAGGTGCCAAAACCATGTTTAGACAACCTCCCTCGAACCGGTAAGGCCGATCTGTAGCACAATCAGACCAAGGATTTCGGAAAGTTATCCAGACACCTCAGCCCGAAA
Organism: Octopus sinensis; assembly: GCF_006345805.1. Lineage (NCBI taxonomy): Eukaryota > Metazoa > Mollusca > Cephalopoda > Octopoda > Octopodidae > Octopus > Octopus sinensis. The sequence continues at coordinate 41,061,369 of NC_043001.1, read as the reverse complement.
ATTCTTCCGAACAGGTTAGTCAGCTGCTCCTCATCGAAGCCCAGAGTTTCCCATAGGACTTCGTCGGACTTATGCTCTACCAACCCTCTATAAAAGTCCGCAGCGGTAACCCTGCTGCCGGTGTTGCTCACCCGAGAGAAAAGAGTGAGTGTTTGTCTGCACTCCCTCTGCCATTCTTCCGCCGTAGGTTTCCGCTCGATCCATGTGCCTAAGTCCCTGAGGGACTTCAGTTGTGGAAAGAGCCCCTTGGCATGCGGTGACCACACCTGCTCACCATCCAGGTAGCACTGGAGATATCTCAGCCTCAGCGCGTACTTGTGCATCATCAGCCCACCCTTTAACGGTTTTTAGCAGCAGATCGAGCGCCTCACAAGTGGCGTTTTCCCTCTCCACAAAAAGTGGAAAAGGATCTGCTCCAACTTGTTGAACCACAAACCGGGGCAAGGCACGACACTGATGCTATAAACACCTGTGTAACCTCGGCTCTTCCTAACAAGGATAACATCCTCCCAGACTAAGAGGTCTGGATAGACCTCTAGACGAGGAGAAGTTGGGTTTTTATAAGGAGTTGTAGGCTCAAAACTGAGTTGAGAACAGGCTGTCACACATGACCTTATTTAGGGGCTTCGATTGGTTATACGCTGCATATTGGCACGATAGAGTAAGAGACAAATTGCGCCAATACCAACCAATTTGAGTAGTGGCCAAAGGCTAGCTGTTATCTACCACTTTCGTATGTATGTATATATGATAGAGAGAAGAAGAATTTCACATAAGTGTACGCTACACATCCTATCATGGAACATGGGCATTAAAGATGATGATGATGATGATGATGATGATGGTGATTTATGTCTACTTTTGTAAAAGACTGCATCACTATATGTTGCTATAGTAATGAGATCAACCAATGAAAATATATTACGTCACAATTATCTCCCTTGGACTCCATTTGATAACTTTGAAAGATGGCGGAACACGAGAAAATGTCGCGGGAAAATGTTGATCAAGAAGAAAACATCACTATGGTAGATTTCCTTGCAGAAGAAGAAAAACTAGAAGCCGATGCAAAAGCTGTTCTAGGTGGCAGTGATCCCAAAAATTGCACTTATCCTCAAGTAAGTTTTAAGGCAATAAATATATGCTCATAATAAATAAAATTGCATTCGTTATACATCATTTTGTCTTTTTATACACAAACTTGAAATTACTTTTTTGCATTCTTTTATATAATTCTTTTTACCAATAGTCTTTCTTGGAATGGTAAAATATTAGTAATTGTTTTGAATGTACTTTTGTTTGCATCGTTTCTTTTGTAATCTGTAGGGTAATATGCTAAGTAAATTGTTGCAAAATGTACTAGATCTGCTATGTGTCTTAGTTTACAAATTGTTGATCAAAATAAAAATAACAATTGTTGATTTGGATGATAAGCGATACCTATTTCATTCATTGCTCATGTTTATTCGAAATTATTACAAGTGGAAACGTTCGTAATGTGTTAAATTCTGTTTTATTGAACATGATCCACTTTTATTACATTTGATGTTTTTCTCCATTTAAAATGTAGAAAACTATTTTTTTTTTTTGAAATTTCAAAGCTAATACATCCTGGTAAATACCACCTGTTTTTTACTCGGAAAACTTCAAATTTTCAACTCCCTTTGTTACGGGGTCTTAAACTGTATCAAGTAGCACCAGCATCAGGCTCAAAGAATTCGTCTGCTATATATCAAACGGCTTGCTACTTTACTGTTAAGCTTGTATTTTCAATTGGATTTCTGTTTCTGAGAACAAATGTCGTCTTCACATGAAACAATTTCATTAAATGTCAACAAATTTAATATTCATAAATTTAACAGCGGCTTCTCCACACAAGGCAGCTGTCATCTTATTTTAGTTTTTTATTTATTTGTTTTTGATTTGGATGAAGTGGGTTGTGACCGTTGTCTTCGCAAGTCCGTCTAAATAGTGAAATCGACGCAATTCGATTAAATTACTCACTACTATTCAGAAATTTTGTTATTGCTATGTTAATTATAATAAAAGGAAGTCCAGGAATTATTCCAGGTCCTTACTTAGTTAATAAGGTTGTAGTTGCAATGGCTGGCTTGGAATATTTAATAATGCATTAATCTACCATTTATTTATTGCTACAATAGCGAAACAAAGGGTATACACTATAGGAAAAGGTAATTTTTCTATATAGGAAATGAACTAATTGAACAAGCCGTAAAAAAGTCAACTTATTGCAATCAATAGGTTGATCCTTGTATTGTAGATTGAATGTATTCGTCTTGAAGATTACCAAAACCTCTAAGTATCAAAGTCATGACAAAGCAAGACATGTAGAAAGGAAGAGGATACAAACTCAACATATACCAATATGGAATGTGTTTAGGGATTTTGGGTAGACTGACCTGGAAGTACACTTTTAGGTGTGAGTGACCGTGATCCTGTCATGTATCAAAAATCTTGTAATATTTTCAAGTAACCCAATGATGAGGCCACTTGAAATATATATATAAATCTAAAATATTCTGGTTCAGCATCCTTTTATTCTTCATTTTCAGGGTTACCTTTCTCGTCAAGCTCTTTATGCTTGTTCTACATGTACTCCTGATCCAGCCCAGCCTGCAGGAATCTGTCTTGCATGCAGTTATGAATGCCATGAGGGTCACGAACTCTTTGAATTGTATACAAAGAGGTATGTTTCTGTATCCTGTATCTATCAGTGGTTTTCTTTTTTTTTTAAATATAGATTTTATACTTAAATTTTCTTAATTTAAATGTCATTTATTCTATGAGACTTTTGGTAGTTTTTATCTTTGTGTGTTTGTTAATTTTCAACCAGCATGAAATTTTAACATTTAAATTCTATTGTGATTGTAACTAGTCATGACATATTAACTTTGAGAATTTTTTCCCTCTGTTTTTCTTTCTTAAGAAAGGCGGCAAGTATTAAAGTTATCAGCTCTAACAAATCTTGTAAAATATCTGAATGTTGTAGAATTGTTTAACCCATTGGTACAAAAGTACTTTTAAAAGATATCATTTGAACATCAAAAAATTGTCTAAAATTATTATATAATTCTATTCAAGGACATGAAGTCATCCTCTTAATTTTAATTTTATTTCAACTACCTTCTTTATCACTCTAATTATGGTTTGAATGCTCCAGTTTGTCATACTGAAATAGAGTGAAAATCTTTGAGAATTCCTAATCTTGCAGGTTCATGGGTGCCATGTACACTTTGTAAAGTGGTTGGGGCTAGGAAGGACTTCCAGTTGTAGAAACTCTGCCAAAACAGACATGGATCCCGGGCAGCTCTCCAGCTGACCAGCTCCTGTCAAACTGTACAACTCATGCAAGCGTGAAAAACAGACGTTTGATGATGATGATTGTGTATCATCTAATCTTTGAAGCTCAATATTCCAAGTTCTTCCTTAGTTTGATTATATTTGTGTTTGAATTTCAGTTTGAAACTTAGATTAAAATATTCATGTTTTATTCCTCTTATTATTGCATTCAAAGCATGTTTTCTATTTCAAAAGTGGAGGCAAGCTGAGTCACTTATCTAGATTTGATTCCTGATGGTAGCTGTTTCACTTCACTTATATTATTATTGTCTTTGGGAAAGACACAAAACTGATAGTTTTCTCATTCAATTACATTTTCAACATTATTTTTCAGTTGCACATAGATCTTTTATTACAATTTAATATTATTTGTTTTTTCTTTTGTTCCAGGAATTTTAAATGTGATTGTGGCAATAAAAAATTTCCAAACCGCTGTAAACTGTTTAGTGTAAGTTGAGTATTCCAACTATTTTGTACTGTTTATTATCTTAAAAGTTTACATATATTTGCAATTTTAAATCACTGATGAGAATAAAAATAGAAATAACTGTTCATTTGAAAATTGAAATGTTTAGGGTTATTACATCTTTCTTTTTTTTTATATTCTAGCATAGGTAGTTTTTGTAAATTTGAATATTTACATTTGTTTGTGCAATGGATTTCATCATTGGATATGTTTTTTTACTGCTGTCCTCAATGGTGAAAAAGTAGAATCCAGATATTATCAGACAAATGAATTGAGACTAACAAAGTTACTTGCTTTGTCCAAAGAAACAATGGCTGCAGTATTCTAACCTCTTAGCCATTTATGTCTTGGTTTATATTATTTGATAGTTTTCGAAAAGAAAAGAATGCCACTTTATGCATTAAAGTGATTAGTTCTTACTCTGTAGTTGTGAAATTATCATATAGTTTTGCTGAGAACAGCTGTTAGAGTAAAGCATTTTGCTTTTTTGAACAAAGGTAGTCTGTAATACCTTCTGTATTGTTATTCATTTCTTCTACTGAAAACCAACCTTATTAAATATTGTATTTAGTAACTAACAGAATACTTATGTTACTAATGCAGAATTCAGATATTTTAAATACTTTCGTTTTTATTGTCAATTAGTAGAGTTTGTCTTTTTAAATCCTACTTATGTAATTATTCATTTCTACAATATTCATACTGTTTTCTTTGGATATTACAGTTTACAGCAAATGATAGTTAAATGTTAATCATCTTGTAGGTATTAGTTATATTTCCCACTTGTTTTGATATAGAAGGAATTAGAAAATTTCAGATTCCAGGTTATTTGGATGTAGATCGATATGTAGACCTTATTTCAACAATTTACTCTCTGTAAAGTTTTTCTTCCCATTTTTATATTTTCTTTTATATAGGAAAAATCTGATTATAATGAACTTAATCAATACAGCCAAAATTTTGTTGGTAAATATTGCACTTGTAAGAGGCCTTATCCTGACCCTGAGGATGATGTAAGTCAATTCTGTTTAATAATGTTAAATTGATATGTTAGTTAGGATGCACATAAAAAATACAGGAAATGGATAAACAATATAACTGGTTTTTCACTAATGCAATTCTTAGACTCTGGAGTACTGAGTAACACTTGTCCATTAGAAAATGATTGGTGCAGTTAAGATCATTATCGTCATCATTTTTGCATGGGTTTACAGTGTCTTGCTACTCACTGTAGTCCTTCATTATCTGGCACACAGAACATCTTGGCTAACGCTGTTGTACATGTCATTTTTGGCATGGCCTTCTATGGCTAGATGCTCTTGACTATCAACAACTCCCTTGTCAATGTAGACTGAGTGTATTTTATTGTGTTGTAAGCACTAGAGAAGTCGTTTGCAACAAAAGTATAAGTTCCTCTCCACTTCATATTGTTTCTATTGGTTCTTTCCTTTTTGGCAAGGTTTCTACAGCTGGATGCCCTTCCTAACTCAAACCATTGTACAATGTGGACTGACATTTTATTGTGCCATCTGTATGCAAAATAAATGTGAAAAATTAAGAAGTATTGGCTGTGTAGAGTAGATAGGTATGAAAAATTTAGGAAGAAAATCTGTTTATGTACAATTTTGAAGTGGAATTATTAACCCTTTCGTTACCAAACCGCCCAAAGCCGCCTGAAAAATTTTTAGTTAATGTGACCAAACCGCCCGAAAAAAAAGTTTAGTTAATGTGACCAAACTGCCCGAAAAAAATTTTAGTTAATGTGACCAAACCGCCCAAATTTACCTATTCATATTTAAATGAGAATATCAGAGCAAATCTCTTTAGTACATTTGTGAAAACACGTGATTATGCTTCGTAAACAGTTAATCTACAGTTTTGTACAAAGATCGACGTGTAATTTTAATTCCCTGAATATTGGGAGATTTTTTTCCACATTTTTTTCGGCATCGATTTTTCTTCAACTTTGAAAATAGATGGGAGTTTCATGTTATCAAGCATTGATTCCGAATTGGAAAATTTGTGAAACAAATACTGGGTACTGTTGTGGATTTAGTTTTTATACAGGGAAACTAATGTTAGTCAGCATGGCTTAGGGTATGATGTGGTCTAGAAGTTATTGTTTGAAGCGATCAATGCGGAAATAAACTTATGCAGAACGTAAACAAACACAAAATGGGGGTTCAAATTTCGGAAAATTTGTGAAGCAAATACTGGGTACTGCGTGGATTTAGTTTTTATACAGGGAAAATAATGTTAGTCAGCATGGCCTAGGGAACGATGTGGTCTGGAATTTATCACTTCCATACCATAACCAGGGCCGTATATTATTTTTTGATGGATTTCTTTAGTTCGGTCTAACTTACGGTGGATTCCAATATTTCAGTTTATTCCACCTTTATGGTTCACCTGTTGTGCATTAAATTCAACTGATGGTATAGTGATGTGCACAATTCTTCTTTATCAAAATTTTGTTGCATACCCATTTGAATATTAGCTGATGATTCATTTTCTATGGTGATGTTTAAACAAAATTTTAATATTTTTACCTTTTGCTCATTTTAAAATTTTAATATTTTTACCTTTTGCTCATTTTAAAATTTTAATATTTTTACCTTTTGCTCAATTTACCTGGATTTACCTGTAATTAAAGTCACTTTGAGACAAAAGTTATGCAATAGAATTGATTAAGAACCCTTTCTTTAATTATGTTCCAAATATCACATTAATATGTTGATAAGTAAAAAAGTTACAGTTATTTAATGAAACAAGCCTAGATTCATGATTATTTTAGAATTTAATTGAAACTCATGAGGGGTGTATTTTGGTCAGAAATATAGTAACGAAAGGGTTAAGGGAAGACCTTAAAACTTTGTGGAAAATAGGGAGAGTTTGTTTCAAGTAGATTGAGCCTTAATTGTTAGTGAAACAATAGTAATTGAAATAACTAAGTAATAAAAGATTTGTGGAAAAAATTGCTTCACAACACTGAGTATACATGTGTGTTGGTTGTGGTCCATAATAATGACAGTTATTTATCTGTACAGATATTTTTATTTCTTACTTTTGGCATGTGGAATGATGATATAATTATGCTGATAGAGGGAGGTAATAAGATAGCAACTAGAATAAACCAAAGGGAAGAGAAAGGAGGAAGTGTGTATGCTTCTTAAGTCATTATTTTCATATCGTGAATATTGTCTAAACATGACTATTTTACTTCAGATTGATGATGAGATGTTCCAATGTGTTATCTGTGAAGATTGGTACCATCAGAGAGTAAGTTGACCTCTTCTTTGTCTTTTGTGTGTGTGTTAGGCCTCAAAGAAAAAGCAGATGTTCAATTAGAACGTGGAAATTTTAATAATTGATTCAGTAGAATGTTTTAACTAACTCATTTGATCCATTCATTATTTTATATGTGAGATTTGGGGGTTAAGACTTCAAATTCAGGTGTGATCAAATCCAGTTCCTTTTTTTTCTAAAAGTATTATTGCTGTTTTTATTGTGAGACCAGGTTTATTTAGTAAATTTAAGCACATCATTAAATATTGATGATTGTTGCTCTCTATCTCTCTTAAAATAATCTTACCAAAGACCAAACGCTTCCAACTAGAGTTCTTAAACCATGTGTCAAACATTTTTTTATATAAATACCTGTGTTGATTCTTGAACCAGTTTAACCAGAATATTTTGTATGGCTTGACAACATGCACTTAAGTATCCGTTAAGTAAAAGTAGGAAGCATCATAAAAGCTTTCTTCTAAGATTATTATCTTTCTATATTCTGGGGAAATTTATATTTCTTTTATGATTTGGAATTAAAATTCATTACGTATTAAGTGGTTTCATTTATTTTTATTGTATGCAGTTGTTAATATTGTTGTCAGATATTTTTTGCTGAAATAAAGTTCCAGTAGGCTTATCACAAGTTCACTGCATTTCACATGCTGAGAATGGCTGTGCACTCAGCTTTTGAAAGCTTATGCTTGCTCAGCTGAGATGGCTCTGATTGGTGTTGCAGGAAGTTTGAAACATATTTGATCGGCAAGTATGAGCAGCTCCTGTATATATAGTGATGGGATGGTGTGCACATGCATGTACATAATATATTTCAGTGATAGAGAGAGAGAGTGTGTGTGTCTGTCTGTCTGTCTGTCTGTCCTTAACCATGTTTATAGGGCTGGATTTAGCAGAATAAAATTTTGGTTTGTTCTGCAATATTTTTACTTTTCACTTTTAGTAGTCTATTAATAAGGTAACATCAGTCTTGGCTTGATTAAAATTTAAAACTTCAGAAAGAGTTACACCACAACACTCATTATCTACCTGTTAGTTTAGCCCAGTGCACCACATTGAACCTTTTGGAATCTGATTCAGTCCGGTTCAGTGTAGCACTACTAATTGAGCGAAGTGTAGTGCTTCATCATCATCATCGTCATTTAACATCCACTTTCCATGCTGGCATAGGTTGGACGGTTTGACTGTCTGGTTTCTTTTTAATGTTCAATATCATCTTTCTTTTAAAACAAGTCAAAATAAATGTAAATTAGTTTTTAAAGTATAGTATAATTACTGGAATTTGAGGAGACTACTTGTAATCTGCATTATCTGAGAAGCTGTTTTGAATTTTTTTAACTTAAGGTATAGAGGTTTTCTCTGATATATAATCTTGAAGTTATAAATTTAAGTTTCAGTGTAAGATCTTTTTCATTTTACCTTGGACCCAAGTTAATTAAGAGCATGTGTTGAGGAATCAAGTTAATGTATTTTGGTCTCCTGAAACTCTTCTAAGGCCCATTATATCCACTTGACAGCAAAACTATGTTTATATACACATAGTACATTGTGTCATGTTTTGTGTTTTATTTATGACATTTTTATAATTTACTCGTGTCATTTTTATTATTTGTTTTTCTACTAAATTTTCTAGCATTTGAATGCTGATTTTCCTGAACATGATGATAGTGTAGAGGTTGTATGTAGTAGCTGCATGAAAAAGTGTCCCTTCCTCTGGGCATACCAAGCTGCTAATACAGGTGAGTTACCTAAGCTTTTCAATACTTTAGAAAAAATATACTATTTAAAAAAATCTATTTACACGAACTGTTGTTGAATTATTCTGTTATATTAAATAATAAACAGTATATAATTGTTCCTGATCCATAATATTGACATTTTGGCTTGTGAAAATGGACATTTTTTTTTGAAGACTTAACATTTCTCAACGTTTTTATTAAATATTTTCTATAGTTTATTTCTTAATCACACATATGATAATTTTATAATATAAGATTACCATATGTGTGATTATAAAATATATAATCTATAATAATTATATCATACTAGACCCATTTTTATAATCTCTACTTCTATTTTATCCTTCATTTTGAAGATGACAGAAAGAAACATTTAGAAAACCCCTTAATTATGGTGCATATTTCTTCCCCCAAATTGTCTCTTTCCATGTTTTTTTTTATCCCAGTCCTTTCTCTCCAGATCATTGATTCTTTGGAATTTCTTCCCTGCCCATAATTTTTCCACAGATTCACTTAACTGCATCAATCTGACCAGTTTGAGGGAAGCTTGTAGAAATCATAGGTATTACCTTTCCTTCTTGGCTATTAGGTCTTATTCAGATGTGGATATCAATTAATTGCAACACTGGAATGGTTTCCTGAATACATACCATGGAATCTTAATGTTGTTTTGACATAAGGATTGCCTTAGCTTCATGGGTGTAACCCAAAAGAGTACAGAGTGCAACATTTAACATGAGAATGGTTACAGAAGTTGGCAAAATAAGAAATTTAATTGTCTTAGTGGTTCTGCTTCTTGCAGTATATATGTCATCTTACACAAACAACTCTTCATGTAACAGAAATCTCAGATTTTACTGTGGGAATGATTTTTTTTTGTAAACTACTAAAATGTTACTTTTGCTAGTTTTAGTCAGATATTTTACCCCTTAATATAGACACAGTCCTGTTATGAAAAACTTTATTCAATTGTTTTTTTTTTAATGTTAAAAGCCTTGTATATCATAGTATAACTTTTGTAATAAATTATCTTGTAGCTGTAAAGATAGAAAAATGCAATGAAAATGTTGATGTAGATGTGGAATCTCACAAAAACAAACCTCAGTCTGATGGTTGTGCTGACACTAAACAGAAAAAAGACCCCGAAGAAAAGAAATCAACACAGTCTGGTGAGTCTTTTCAGAAGAAGACTGAAGATGGTAATCCTTCTGACAAAGATAATAACTTGGTGAGTTACTTAATATTAAAATTTTCTTTGTGATGCCCATATTTTCAGGTGTTATTTGCTGAATCAGGAATTTAGAAAAAATACCTGGAATATTATGTTACTGAAAATTTCTTGTAAATGTGGAAATAACTTAATCATTTACATGTGTAATTAAAGCATAAATAACAACTCATAAAGAAACATTTTTTTTTTGTGATATTAACCATGTATTTCAGGGGTTTCGTTAATATTTAACAGGTTGGCAGAATTGACTTTTAATGAGAAGATATAACTGCTTTTAAATTATGATAAAATACAGGAAAGAAAATGAAAAACAAATCATAGGTAGTTACTATAATGAGCGTTATATCATGTCAATGTTATGATATAAATAGCTTCAATAATATGTGCAAGCATACCTGACTAGTTGCTTCCCAACTTCCTTGAGTTCAGTCCCACTGCATGGCACCTTCTACTATAGCCATAGGTTGACGTGGATTTGGTAGCATATATGTGTGTGTTTGTATCTCCTTGCCTTGATTTCATGTTATAGTTGTAAATCAATGTCACTATCATGCAAGTTGTGCTCTTCATTTCCAGTCTTCCATAGAAACATATCTGGTTATGGAGAAATATTACCTTACTTGGAAACAGGTGATGATTAGCAACAGGGAGAGATCTTGCTGTAGAAAATGTGCCTCCACAAATTCCATCCAACTTATGCAAGCATGGGAAAGTGGATGTTAAACAATGATGATGAAACATCATAACTGAATTATTTAGAAATCACAACTTTGTTAAAAGCCAAATTCTTCTTTTATTGACACTAGAAATAAGTTCACGATCTATGAAGGTGCCCTTCACAACAGTAAAGAATAAGAGCACTATATAATTTATCAACTACTTTAAAGCTTTCAGCATTTAAATTTTTCTGTGGATTCTGATCCTCATCCCTTGTGAGTATACCCAGCACTTTGCCACCATCTTGCTGTCTACCCCCCTCTGCTCTTCCCTCAGTTTGGGTAACTGTGTATCTCCTTTGCGGCAACACACCTGTTTCTGTCTTCATTCTTTTCTCTCCAGCTGGGTAACCTTGTACCTCTTCTACAGCAAGACACCTGTTTCTGTCTCTGTCTTACTATAACCTTTCATCATCTGAGACAAGATCTTCTCCAATGGTCCCCTCCCCTCTCAAAAGATTTTTTGTTTGTGTAAGGTACTTGGTGACCCTGCCAGTGCAGGTGTCACTTAAAAAGAATCCAGTTCACATTGTAAAGTGGTTGGCATTTGGAAGAGCATCCAGTTGTAAAAATCTTGCCCCAAACTCATCTCACCTCTGCTTGTGCCACATAAAAAGCACTAAGTCCACTCTGCTGAGTAGTTGGTGTTAGGAAGGGCATCCAGCTGTAAAAATCCTGCCAAATCAGTCGCAGAAGACTGGTGCTGGCTTCTGCCTGGCAGGCTCCTGTCAAACTGTTCCACCCATGCCAACATGGAAGGCTGATGTTAAACAATGATGATGATTTTTCAAGAACAATTTGAAATCTTTATAGGGACCCAATTTGTCAGCCTTGCTACTGGATTCAAGTTCCAGTTCAGATCTAGGATGTGTATGATGGCAAGTTGTTTGCCATAGTCCGTCACATACAAAACATCTCGTACATAGTCATACACCATAACTATCAAAGATATCATGGTGTATGACAATGTGTATGAAAGGATTTCTTAATGAGTAAGCATTAACTTTCACCAGTTCAAGTTGTTATTGGCTATGTGTGTTTTAGTTTAGTCATGTTTCTTAGAATAGATATTAAATGTTATTTACTTTCAATGCATCCTGTTGTCTACTTGAAGGCGTTGTAACTGTATATCTATAGATCAGCTTATGGTCAAAGACATTCCAGCCTTGACAGTTCCATTGTATTTTCAAATGTAATATAAGAACAGGCATGGCTGTGTTGTAGGTAATTTGCTTCCCAATTGCATGGTTCTGGGTTTAATCCTACTGCATTCACCTTGGGCAAATGTATTCTGTTATTACCCCAGGCACACCAGAGGCTTGTGGGTGGATTTAGTATATAGAAACAGAAAAAAGCCCTTTATATGTGTGTGTATATCTACACACACAAACACACACACACAAACATAGATCATTGTTGTCGTTTAACATCCACTTTCTATGCTGGCATGGGTTGGATGGTTTGACTGAGAACTAGCAGGCCAGGAGGCTGCATCAAGCTCCAGTCTGATTTATCAAAGTTTCTAGAGCTGGATGCCCTTCCTAACTCGAATCACTCCAAGAGTGTAGTGGGTACTATTTACATGCTACTGGCATGGGAGCCAACCAGGCTGCACTGGCATTGACCACGACTACGATTTCACTTGGTTCAAAGGTTTCAGTTACCTGTCATTGCCTCTGAGGCCTAACATTTGAAGGTTGTGCTGCACCACCTCACCCCATGTCTTGTCCACAGGTTCCCTTCACTGTTAGAGTGTGATATTCACACAGCTGTCCTCATCCATACACAACACATGACCTCTGGCACACCACATTTGATGCTTCTTATGTCTAACTTTTCTCTCAGGGCGCTTACACTCTGTATGCACACTGACATTACACATCCAGCAGAGAATACTAGCTTCATTTCTTTCAAGCCTATGCATGTCCTCAGCAGTCACAGTCCATGTTTCCCTGCTGTGTAGCATGGCTGTTCGCACACATACAGTCTACCTTTCACTCTGAAGGTAGACTATGTTAACAGCAAAAGAAGGAGCTGTCTGAACTTTGCTCAGGCTATTCTTATTCTCGCAGTTACATTCTCAGAGCATCGAACCTGGCTGCTGACTTGGTCACCTAGGTAACCGAAGCTAACAACTACTTCTAGTTTTTCTGCTTGGCATGTGATGGAATCTGTTTTCTGTATATCTTCAGTGTTTATTGCCTCTGTGCACACAAACACTATCTTCCCAGTTAGCCTTCCTTTGATATTACTGTACCTCTTATGTGTCCATAGCTTACACCAGGTACATATTTTGGAGTTTCTACCTATGCCTTTTCTACAGATCAAGCAGGGCCATTTACCTGAAGAGATTTGCGATTTGTTTGCCTTCCTACTTACTAAAACTTTTTGCTAAGTTGAACCAAAGGCTCTTCAATTCTAGACCTTGCTTCCACACATGGAACTTCTTCTAGTTCCAATAGTAACTCCGCTATCAGAGCAAGATCATCAGCATAGAGGAACTCCCAGGAGCAGCCTGTCTTGAATTCCTCTGTTATTGCCTGGAGGACTATGATGAAAAAGAGGGGGCTGAGGACTGATTCTTGGTGAACCCCCACTTCTGCCCAGAATTCTTCACTAGTTGCCAACCCTCACCTTAGTGACAGCATCTCTGTACATGGCTTGAACAGCTCTCACCAATCATTCAGCTATCCCTAGTTTTTGCATTGACCACCAAATAAGGGATCGGGGGACCCTGTCAAAGACTTTCTCCATGTCAACAAAAGGCAAGTACAGAGGTTTATCTTTGGCTGTCTCCTGCAGCTGTCTTGCCAGAAATATAGCATCAGTGGTGCTTCTCCCTGGCACAAACCCAAACTACATCCCATCTAAACTAACTCTCTCCCTAATTAGTTGGGCTGTGACCCTCTCCATGACTTTCATCACCTGATCGAACAGTTTGATTCCTCTACTTATGCCTGTCTTGTGCATCACCTTTACATTTGTAGCAGTTGACTATGGTGCTGTTACACCAGTATTGGTGTATTACCTGGTTTACAATACAGGTGACTAGGCTATAGCCTGCACTGCCAGATATTTTAAGCATCTCAGCAGTGATTCCTGATAGGCTGGGGGCTTTCCTGTCTTCATATCCTTAATTGCTTTATCTACCAATGTACTGTCAATTCGAATAGGTAGTCCCTCTGTTGAGTCAATATGTGACAAGCTCTCCTCCCATTCATTCTCTTCATTTAGCAACCGTTCATAGTTGTGTTTCCAAGTCTCTCTTTTTGCAGCATCATTAAAGGCAAGTGAGTCATCATACATGTGGACACATTTCTCTTCTATGACATCATCATTTGCCTTTATACACTGTCTTGCAATTCGAAATACTTCAAGTCTCTGGTCCTCATGACTCAGAACATTGGCAAATTTGTTCTTATTTGCTTCTCCTCTGGCTAAGTAAACCTGTCTCCTAGCTTCCCTTCTGGGAATCTGATACAGTTCCCTGCTACCACCACTTTTCCAGTCCTTCCAAGCCTGTTTCTTTTCCCTAATGGCCCTGTCAACTACATTGTTCCACCACCATGTTATCTTCTAGTCTTGCTGAAGACTAGCCTGCTTCTCTAGTGTTGGTGCAGTAATAAAATGCACCCAAAGCATCCTGTGATGTAATTTAATGGAAATTAGGTTGCTATTTCTAGCAAGTTGAGCCACCATATAGAGGCTGCTCTGTTGGCTCATCTGAGACAAAATTTTTGTGGTAGGAGGTATTTCTTATAGAATGCAAAAGAAACATAAATTAATAGTGATAGAATTTAATAATACAATATCTTTGTTATCTTAGTTTTGGTATAAAACATCTTTCCATTGTATTGTGGGTCCAGTTAGTCTGATTGAACCACTTTCTAAGTTTTCCTGTGTCTGAAGCTTTTGTTCTAGACAAATAACTATTCTTAAGTCAGCTATCAATCATGTACATCTTACTGATGTAACTGTCTCTTGTTAATATCAGCCAATGTACTTTTGATGCCCATTTACTTTTTCTCATATTTGTCAGATTCCACAGCAGTTGCTGAAATTCCTTTTTGTTGCTTGCTTTATACTTGTTATAGCATAAAATTAGTTTACATGACATGAAAGAGTTAAATAATATCAAGCTTTAAAATATCTTAATTTTCATTTAATTTCATTCAATTTTTTCTTCTAATAAGAATCCTGCTGAGGAAAAATGTGTGTACAGACAACTACAAAATGATGATGTTATCTTGAAAGAGCATTCAACATATTGGAAAGAAGGTTGGCGTTCTTATCTGTGTTCATGTTCAAAATGCCTGGTATGTAATTTATAAAGTATTATATTTAAAGCAATATCATTCATTATGTAGAGTGAATATTATTTCATGAAAGATGGGGCTATATAGCCCCTCTCTCAATAACTATTGCAAGTGACTAAAACATTAGTATTAGAACACGTACATTTTTGAATAAATTTTTTATCAGATGTTCCACTTGAATATTGGTGTGAACTTAGAAGTGTGGGGCACTTTTCTTACTTTTAGTTACCTGTTGCTGTTGAATACTTAACCTCTACAAACAAGGCTGGGTTCTGCTAAAATAAGCTAAAAATCATTAACCATTTAATCTAAATTTTCTATCACTGTGAAAAGATTAATTGTTAAATTTTTACTGAAGAAATATATTTACTTTATTTAAACAGATTTTCTTGCAAAAAGAAATGAAAGAATGGTTACCTTTCTCTTCATGACATAACAGTTAGTATGTTAGTGATGGGACATACAGAAATACACAAATGTAACCATATATACATTGATAGGTGATTATCTAATGAAGGTGCATGGCTCAGGGTTAGTGAGTTCAATTCCCAGACTGGGCTGTGTGTTGTGTTCTTGAGCAGGACACTTTATTTCACATTGCTCCAGTTGACTCAGCAGTAGAAATGAGTTGTGATGTCATTAGTGCCGAGTTGTGTTGGCCTTTGTCTTTCCCTTGGATAACATTGGTGATGTGGAGAGGGGAGGCTAGTATGGATGGGCAACTGCCGGTCTTCCATAAACAACATTGCCTAGACTTGTGTCTCACCAGGTAATTTTCTAGGTGCAATCCCATTGTCATTCATGACTGAAGAGGGTCTTTGCTCTGATTATCTAATAGAAGCATGTATATGAATAACTAAAGTTTTCATAGTACCAGCTGACAGATGTTTTTTTTTTTTTACTGTTAATATTTATCAAGTTATGTCATTGTTTCTTCCTTTTATTTTAACTATCAGGAGATGTATAAGAGCCACAAGGTCGCTTTCCTGTTAGATGAGAAGGATCCTATTAGTGTTTATGAAGAACAAGGGCAACAGGTTAACTCTAATGCTCCAACTGGAATGGATGCCCTCTCCAAAATGAACAGAGTCCAACAGATGGAAGTGATCCATGGTAAGAATTTAATGATGATTAATGAAGAATGTTTATGATTCAGTTTCAATTTAGAATCTGTATTTATTTGTGTGATAACTAAATGTAGGATGTGTTATTTTTATTTCATCAGTATGGATTGTTGACCTTAATAATCTATCACTAGATTCAACTTATAGCTCAACATTTGAGTGGTTTGTGATAAGAGAAGTATGCATTTGTGAACGCTATTTGCCAAGAAATATGTAGCAGTATAGGAATTTGATATACAATAAAAAATTTAAATTGTCAGAAGTAGAAGTTTTTTTTTAGACAATACAGTTTTTTGAATTTTGATTCAATTTCTAGCAATTAAGGGTATGAAAACAGGGAATGCCCCTGGCCCATCAGGAATTACTGCGGAGATGCTTAAAATACCTGGCGATGTCGGCTATAGTCTAGTTACCTATATAGTCAATCAGGTGATACATGATGGAGTCATACCCAATGACTGGTGTAGCAGCACCATAGTCAACTGCTACAAAGGTAAAGGTGATGCATTAGATACGAATAATTACAGAGGTATCAGGCTTTTGGATCAGGTAATGAAAGTCACGGAGTGGGTCATAGCCCAATTAATTAGGGAGAGAGTCAATTTAGAAGAGATGCAGTTTGGGTTTGTGCCAGGAAAGGCACTACTGATGCTATGTTTCTGGTAAGACAGCTGCAGGAAAAGTACCTAACCTGAGATAAACCTCTGTGCCTGGATTTTGTTGACATGGAGAAAGCCTTTGACAGGGTCCCCCAACCCTTATCTGGTGGTCAATGCGGAAGCTAGAGATAGATGTGTCGTTAGTGAGAGCTGTACAAGCCTTGTTCAGGGATGCTGTAAGTAAGGTGAGGGTTGACAATGAGTATAGTGAAGAATTCCGGGTAGGGGTCCAACAAGGATCAGTCCTCAGCCTCCTCTTTTTCATCATAGTCTTCCAGGCAATAACAGAGGAATTCAAGACAAGCTGCCCCTGGAAGCTTCTCTATCCTGATGAGCTTGCTCTAATAGCTGAGTCACTATCAGAACTAGAGGAGAAGTTTCAGGCGTGGAAGCAAAGTCTAAACTCGAAGGGCCTCAGAGTCAATTTAGCAAAAACCAAAGTCTTAATAATTAGGAAGGCAGACAAATCACAAATCTCTTCAGGTAGATGGCCCTGCTTGATCTGTAGAAAAGGCATAGGTAGAAACTCAATAAGATGCACCCAGTGTAAGCTATGGACACATAAGAGGTGCAGCAATATCAAAGGAAGGTTAACTGGGAAGATAGTTTTTGTGTGTGGCAAATGCTCAGGGGCAATAAACACTGAAAATACATAGAAAACAGCTTCCATCACACGCCAGGGGGAAAAACTAGTAGTTGATAGCTTCCATTACCTAGGTGACCATGTCAGTAGCAGGGGAGGGTGCGCTGAAAGTGTAGCTGCTAGAATAAGAAAAGCCTGGGCAAAGTTCAGAGAGCTCCTACCTCTGCTGGTAACAAAGGGCTTCTTGCACAGAATGAAAGGTAGACTGTATGACGCATGTGTGTGAACATGGGCTGTGACTGCTGAGGACATGTGTAAGCTTGCAAGGAATGAAGCTAGTATGCTCCACTGGATATGTAATGTCAGTGTGCATACACAGAGTGTAAGTGCCCTGAGAGAAAAGTTGGACATAAGAAGCATCAGATGTGTTGTGCATGAGAGACAACTGTGCTGGTATGGTCATGTGTTGCATATGGATGAGGACAGCTGTGTGTGGAAGAGGTAGGCCCAGGAAGACCTCGGATGAGGTGGTGAAGCACGACTATCAAATGTTGGGCTTCACCAAGGCGATGACAAGTGATCAAGACCTTTAGAGATATGCTGTGCTTGAGAAGACCCAGCAAGCTAAGTAAGACCGTAACCATGGCCTATGCTAGTGCAGCATAACCGGCCTATTTAAGAGTATCCTTCAATCATTGGACAATAAACTGCACTTGCAAAGACCTGTTGAGTCAAGTGAAGTCATTGTTGTGGCTGATTGACACCCATGCCAGTGGCACGTAAAAAGCACCATTCAAGTGTGGTCAATGCCAATGCCGCCTGACTTGCTCCCGTGCTGGTAGCATGTAAAAAGCACCATTCATGTGTGGTTGATGCCATTACTGCCTGACTGGCCTTCGTGCTGGTGGCATGTAAAAAGCACCCACTACACTTTTGGAGTGGTTGGCATTAGGAAGGGCATCCAGCTGTAGAAATTATGCCAGATCAGATTGGAACGTGGTGCAGCCTTCTGGCTTGCCAGTCCTCTGTCAAACCATCCAACTCATGCCAGCATGGAAAGCAGATGTTAAATGACGATGATGAGGATAATGATGATGATTGATATATATATATATATATAGCTAGTTAGCAGCATTTCCTCCATCTTTACATTCTGAGTTCAAATTTCAATGAGGTCAACTTCACCTTTCATCCTTTCAAGATTAATAAAATTAGCGGGGGTCAATGTAAGCGACTTATCCCCTCCCCCACATTAGCTGGCTTTATGCCAAAATGTTAGACCAATATATATATAACAACAACTGAAGAGTAATTGTATATTTAGATTTTTTAAGTGAAGTACCTTTGTGCTGATACACAAAGCCCATATCATAGCTAATAAAATTGAGGACTTAAGCACCTGCTACACTCTTGGAGTGGTTGGTGTTAGGAAGGGTATCCAGTTGTAGAAACCATGCCAAATCAGATTGGAACCTGGTGCAGCTTCCCAGCTTACCAGTTTCAGTCAAACCATCCAACCCATGCCAGCATGAAAAATAGACGTTAAATGATGATGATGGTGATAATTCCTTTGTTAACTGATTAGTGTCATTGCTGTATATTTGCACACAAATTATTGGTTTTTAAATGATGTGAACATTCATTCAACATTATAATTCTCTAACATTCATTGTCAAATATCAAATTTCTTAATATCAAATTGGTTGCAAATAATGAATTCGTTTGGAAGTGATCTGTGAAGATGTCATAATGAAGTAATGTCTTATTGTTGTTGTTGCTCTTGGTCTATTAAATACTCTTGTTGTATATAAGGTTGCTTACTTAAAATTGAAATCATTTAAGACAGTATCATCATTGTCATTTAACAGCCATTGTCCATCCATGCTGGCATGGGTTGGATGGTTTGACCAGAGCTGGGAAGCTGGAGAGCTGCACCAGTCACCAGTCTGATATATGCATGTAAATAGAATAAAATCAAATCAAAACTAGTGAAAATGCACTTATATAGTAACTGAATGGACTGAAACTTTAAGATAACACTGCTTTTTATGTTACAATATTAAAAGTTATCTTAAGGTGGTGAGCTGGCAGAAACGTTAGCACACTGGAGAAATGCTTAGTAGTATTTTGCCTGTCTTTACGTTTTGAGTTCAAATTCTGCCAAGGTCGGCTTTGCCTTTCATCCTTTTGGGATCAATAAATTAAGTACCAGTTGCATACCCCTCCCCAAAAATTTTGAGCCCTGTGCCTAGAGTAGAAAAGAATATTAAAAGTTATCTTGTTTTGAAAATTGTTATGTTCAGTAAACTTGTGATCTTATTGCTTGGATGTTTCTAAATTCAAGCAAACCTACATTGTACATTTTATCGGTTATAATAATCATCTATGAATATTTGTTTTATGTGAAACATCATCAATTACTTGCCCACTTGATTTATTACTTATTTTCTCTTTTAACTAAGAGAAGTGCTGTTCTGCTTAAAAGCAAGAAATCTAGAATCTAATTCTGCTGAGCTAAGACTTTGTACAGGAATGTAATGGTTTCACAAGTAAAACCAATTTTAATTTGCTGTGAGTTAAGTTCACAGCTTGGTTTACAACATTCACTGCAACAATCTATTGCAGTGAATGATTGCAGGTGTAACCACTTTATACAATAGTCATTGGTGATGGATTGGAAGAATCATTAGAGGGTTGGAAAAAACTGCATTACAGTGCTATTTGCATTCTGAGTTCAAATCCTACCAGGCTCAACGTTACCTTTCATTCTTCCATTCTTCTTAGGTTTGATAAAATAAAGAGTCAATCATGTATTGGGGTTGTATTATTGACTAAGCCCTATCCTTAATTTCAGGCCTTGTACCTATGTTAGAAACAGTTATTTATAAAAGTTCACAGTTAATTAGTTTGAACTAACTAACTAACTAACTTAATGTTTCATTTCTCTCTTAGCTAATATACTTGTATATTAACAAAGATATCTGATTGTATTATCATGCATCCAGCACTAGCACCCAGGTAGTCAGCACTCTAAGCCAATCTTATAGCATGTGCCTTATCCTCTCAGTCTCCATCACCTTTCCCCAGTCCTACAATGTGTACTTATCTAATTTTTTTACAGCTAACTCCAGCCATTATTCTCTTTTACAACAGTTGTAAAATTCATTTTTAAAAAATTGATAATTAAATTGCAAACCAGAAATCTAGTTTTATGAGCTTGTGTATCACCAAATAACTGTGTTATTTGGCAATATTTGAACTATTTCACATTAAATCATGTCCCTCCTAATTACCCCACCAACCCACCCTTATCCTCTATCTTCCTAACTAAGTTTTTCATGTTTTAAGTTGGATTAAGAAATGTCTAAGTTGTTTTGAGGTTGTGTGGTGCCCTAAGCAAAGGCCTAGTTTGCTTAGTGCTTCATAAAAAGGAATGAAGAGCCTTAAGAATATTTTAAAAATGCATTTACTAAATTACAATGTTATTCATCTTTGCCATTGTAAACAGATGTTGGGCAAAGTGTTTTAAGGTATTTAGTTAGGAATCTTTACACTTTTAGTTCAAATCTTGCTTAGGTTAACTTTGTCTTTTGTTGTCTTGTTGGACAAGATATGTGTGTGTACGCGTGTGGGGGGGAAATAAAGTACCAACCTACAACTGTATTACTTTGTTTATATTAACTACCTATTACATGTCTTTGTTTATAATGGAACCTTAAAATAATGCTTTATTTGTAAAAAGAAGGTATTTTTTTTTTATTCAAGGATATAATGACTTAAAATCTGAGCTGACAGACTACCTAAAGAAATTTGCCGATTCCAAGAAGGTAAGATTAGATACTTGTTAGAACTTATAAATTTCATTGCTCATTATTTATACATGAATATTTTAGGACCTGATCAAATCTATTATTTGGATGTACATGATTTTAAACTTTTTTTTAACATTATTTACAATAAATATCTTATGACCTACAAAATTAACTGAATTGCCACTAAAAATTAAAGGGAGATGTGATTTTGTCAAGAGATAAGGTTTAATAGCTGAGTTAGTGTTAACTTATTGAATGTAGGGAACATAAAAAGCTAATGAGAAATAGTTGCAGTCAGGAAGTAAACTATCATCATGTGTCACTACTCTCCCTAACTTCACTTGTTTTCACTTGTAAACATAGACTTTTTAAATATTTTTATTTTTTAGGTTGTAAGAGAAGAAGATATCAGAGAATTCTTCACAGGTTTAGAAGCTAGAAAACGCCAGAGGACCAATACTATCCCTTCCCATTTCTGCAAATAAATTTCTAGCACCCATTCTCAGGTCCAGGATACCAACATCTTGTAATATCACATAAATTTTTGAAATAATCAGTCATTTCTTCCAAAACTTAATTGTTTTTCTTATCTTGTACTTTTTTCCTTTTATTACATCTGTTTATTTTTATTTTCCCATTTCAACTATCATACGAAATTGTTACAAAAATAATTACCTTCTTCATTGCAAGTTTTTAAAAGAGGTTATTTAATTTTAATTTTTTTGTTTCTTGTTCTTTTCCATTCATAAAGTTAAATGAAAATAAAAACCAAAATTGGTATTTCATCTTCGATTTCAAAGTTGTCTGTACAGTGTGAAGAGATGAATTTTGATGATATTGAGTTCATACAAAAGGAAATAAAAATGCAGTCTAAAACCTGTATATATCTTCACAAAATGTCTAATATTAATAGATAGCTCTGACTTTTCACCAGAGATATATTTCTGTTAGAGTTCTTTTAATGTCTAATGATGTTATTTTGGTTTTTTATGTGTGTGTAAAATATCAGCAGTACACACTAGTGTAGGTGGGAGGGGCAGCACTTTTCATCCTGTTGTAGGCTATTGCTGTAGACAATATGTTTTTTGTAGGGGTCCAGGAGCGGCAAACGGAAGGGCTGCTCTGGGTGGCACACACACTAGCTACACTAGTAACAGTACATTCTTTTCTTTTACTCTGTTACTAGTTTCAGTCAAGGGACTGTTGTCATACTGGGGCAACACCTTCAAGGATCTTAGTAATAGTGGTCCAATTACCTGTATGCCAATCTGGATATATTTTATTGATCGGTTAAGTTACCATTTTAACACATGCATGCAAACATACATCATTGTCATCATTAGTTTTATGTCTGCTTTAAACACACTGGCATTCATTCATCAAGCTTATTGAGACAATGCTTTACAGGCAGAGGCCTTTACTCATCTGCTTTTTCTTATATCTCAAGTATGGTATTCGTATCCTATTGTCACCCAAACAGTGTCAAGGCAAAAACCTAAATCTGTGAAAGTATACACTTTTACACACACCAGTACATTTCACATTTGTTTTTCCTTGCTAGTATGGGTTGGATGTGATCTTAGGTATAGGATTTTCATATCTCTTTCTGTTGCCAACCCTTCTTTTGCAAGTAAGGTATTTTTCATTCTACAGGTCTTCAAAAAAGGGTAGTGCAATTATCACAAGAAATGTAAACAAACATCATAACACCACTGATGGTAAGTGAAGCTGTAGAATGTCAGTATTCATATACATATATATATATATACATACACAAACAGTTACATACAAAGGGTTTATTATAGTTTCATCATCATCACCATCATTTTAACAATCACTTAACTTTATTTGTATTGGCCAGAGAAATCATTAAAGCAGATTTTCTGTGGTTGCCAGCCCTCACCTGTTTTCAAGCAAAGTAATATCTCCTCATAGTTGTAATAGTGGAAACAAATGATGCTACCCATAGGACAGTGATGTTTGTTTACAATTATGAGGGGGTGCTGAAAAGTTCCTAGCTGTAAGGGTATCATGAAAGAACTGGTTGGAGTTCTTTTATAGGGCTTAGAAAAACTGACAGACTGCAGCAACAAGTGTGTATCTGAGAGGGGAATATGTTGAATAAAATCATAATTAACTGATCCTCCTGTATGTTCTTTTACTCAAAACCTGGAACTTTTCAGCACCCCCTTGTACTGCATGTTGTCAAGACAAGGAGGGACACATAGACATATGTAATGGGCCATTTTTGGTGTCCCTCTACCAAATTCATTCACAAGGCATCAGTTGGGCCAGAGCTACAGAAGACACTTGCCCAATAAGACTGAATCCAAAACTATATGGTTGTGAAGTGACTTGATCACACAACAGGCTTTGGTACAGTTTCTTTTTACAGAGTTTCTCTCACAAGGCTGAGGATGTATGTCAAAAAAAAGAGAAGAATCATCACTATCTTCAATCAAGTAATTCTTTCACTGTCAACTTTAGCTACAACGCCATGTCAACTACCTTTTATGTCACTGATGACCAAAGATTCAATTACTAACAGGCTTCAACCACTAACTTACGGATGTGCTGTTTTTTTTTTTCTTCCGTCACACTCACTATAACAGCTTTTGTTCCTATAAACTAGCTTCCTGCATACTCTCTCCATTTAGACCCACTTATCTTTCCTTCTTTTATTTATTATGTTCCAGACCCTCTGCTAAAATCTCTACCCAACTTTCCTTCCTGTACTAGTGGCCTTCTGGAAATTCTTTCCCCTCCTACATTTTTTTTCTAAATACACACCCAACAAATGTTTACATTAGTAAAATTGATGTTCAGTCAGGGAGCACTTGCAGAAGACTTGGTCACCATCCTCTCTCCTCTGATTATCATATTGAAATAACATAATACTTTAATTATATTTGTTAAAACTTCTAAAATTCAATACAATGCAAATTAGATATAAAAGAGTGAAAAGAAAGAAGCAAAACAACAGCTTACACCTTATACTTTGATTTTTTTTTGTGGTTAAAATTACACCCCCATTATTGATACAGGGATTTTAAACCCACAAATATGGGGATGTGTAAATTGTTCTTTTGACGTCTATATTCCAATGTTTCATTCAAACTACACTAATTGGTTAACAACAATCAAGTAGCAGACTATTGACTATATGATGTTGATCCAGCCAACTTCATGATAGTGGGGAAACTATGTATTTGCCTCATTCTTCCATCACCAATGACTCAGTATGCTGCACTAAACATGTTGGTGTATATAAAATTATTACACAAACATTTAACTTTCAACAACTAAATTAAGAAACAGTATGATCTTCAACAAACAAATAGTTAACACTATGGAATTGATATTCCATTGGTATATAAGCACAGACACATTGAGAAATGAATCCAGAGTTGGTTTAATCAAATTTGAGGAAAAAGATTAAAATATTACTGATTCAGTTTACCCAATTCTTTACTGATATCCCTCAAATGAATCTGCATAAGCCATTCCTAGTTTAAAATCAAATTTTATTTACCTTTTTTTTCAATTGTCTAAATTGATATGCACTGTGCTTTCCAGTAGTTCATGGCATTTCACTAGACTTTGCTGCCATTGGCTGAGGCAGTTTTGTTGTATTTCTGTGAACCAATTACTGGCTAATGCAGTGGCAACTAGAACATGTACTGCATTATCATAAAGGTGTGAACTAATTGTAAAATCATCATAAAATTTCTGGATTGCTCGAAACACTCTGCGACTGTCAATGTATGTTGGTTTGTTAAGCAAATAACGGAAAATGTATGCTGCCATCTTGGTAGCCGGAAAACTTGGTGGTGTTGAGTATGAATGAGTTCTGTTACCATTTTATTGATAGAATGTTCAAACCAGTGTAATCCTGAGCAATTAGATTTGCTATTGTTATCACTTTGGGTTGCCACTGTGTTTCTTGATGATTCCTGACGAGAAGTTAGTGTATTATCTATGAATGACTTTGGTCTTTTCTTGTTGACTCTTTTTACTTTGCTGCAGTGTTTTGAGCCTTGCACAGTGTCATTAGCATCTGGCAAGTCTGTTTCGAAGATGTCCATTTGTTCTTGCATAATTTTAAGAAGTTGAGCAAACTCCACTGATGTGTTTTTATCTGTTACTGGTACTTTTGATGGTGTGTATTCTTGCCTCTCATAAGAATCATCACTATCTTCAATCAAAGCTGCTAAACTTTGGCACTTGATTTGGTGCTCAGCAAGATTTACCATGCGTACTGTTGTTCCACAGCTTGCACATTTCACAGGAGAATGTGGGCATTTTGACTCGTGGTTTTCAAGTTGTTCTAATTTAGTCATTACATAACATCCATTTTTTCTAAATGGACAGAACATGTAGTAACCATTGATAAGGTTTCGTAAAGCAATTTCAGGCTTGGCCTCATTTGGATGCACTGGCTTGCGGCATTCTGGACATGAAGCTGTTACAGGTGACAGACAAGTTGAGGGAAAGGACCTTGGTCGCCTATATTGTAGCTGTAATAACTGTGGTGGTGGTTGTTCTTGCGTTAAAGATGTTTTCAACCAAGTTTCCAGGCATATCAAACAAAAACTATGTCCACATGGCGTGAGTACAGGATTCTCAAAAACTGATCCACATATACTGCACACTAAATTTATATCAATTGTTTCTACAAATTGGTGGATGTCGTACCCCATTTATTAACTTCACAATAAATAATCTTTCTGTTATAATTACTTTATAATTACTTTACCCGACAGTTTTCTTTCAGTCTTTAAATGTTTTATATTTATTTGTGTATATCCGCTGTTAGCGTTGTAAACATTATTGCAAGCTGTTTCATGTTTTACAAAGTTCCATTGAAAATATATATATTAAAAAAAAATGTTTAACTGGTGAAATAACATACCATCTGTCACCTATAACATTTAATCTTACGATAATATCAATACATACAGTTTTTACAAGTTATCATGTATCGTTGAAATGCAGTTGTCACGGATAAAGTACATAACATTTAACTGTATAGGTAATGTCCAAGAAAGCAATAATACCAGAATGTTACTGGATATATAATATATAATGAGATAAAACTTATCGTATTACCTTTGAGATCGAAATCCGAAGAGTAATTTCTTACACTTAAAGTTAACTTAAATCCTCGTAATAGAACACAAGAGTGAAAATTTAGTTCCCATGCGTAACTTGATGTAAAATGTTTGGAATTCTGCAAATTTTGCGGATGGTAATTAAACCGATGAAACTAATTATGGAATTCTATTAGGTAAATAATTATGACCAGCGGTATATATACTAAACATTCGACAGCCTAAGCGATACAGGTGATATATATTCTCTTACATCATTTAGCTTAAAGATGAAAGGTAATTCCGTTAGTTACGTTGCGTACTTAAAAAGTAAAAAAAATGTGATGCTCTTATTTGTCGAATACCTGAAAGTTACCGTGTTTGTGTTGCATCTGTATTTTGGTATATAGAACCTGCCCCCCACCCCCCCAAAAAAAGTGGGTGACTAAACAGGAAGATTATTCTCTTTTCTCTCTAAGTTTGCAGCAATAGAGAACAAGAGCGACAGAATCCCTAATTCGGAGAAGTATCACCGTTATTTATATATATATATATATATATATATATGTAATCGCAAACTTTCGCGAGCGTTTTGCGTAGCATTTTTGTTTACACTCCTTTTCCCTTACAAGTAGTTTCTCTAATGCTTTGAAAATATTCAGGGGTGTTCCTTGCTAACGCTAGCATACCATCTGTTGTAGAAACACGGTATTCGCACATGTAGCATACACTGCTTGTTCGTCAAATACAAAACTTGGCAGTAATATCTCAGGTTCGTAGAGAAACGTTACGTTTTTTAATTAGGTGAGTGTGTGTACACACATACAATATATATATGTAAATATACATGGATCTTATCTGGTTTACATCAATATACCAAATAGTAAGTGAATTGGAGAAACCCAAAACAGAAAATTACTCTCTCTCTCTCTCTCTCTCTCTCTCTCTCTCTCTCTCTCTTCTATATATATATATTATATATATATATAATTATATGCATCTATATAATATTATATATATATGCATCTATATATATATTATAATATATATATATGCATATATATATATATATAATATTATATATATATATATATATGCATCTATATATATATTATATATATATATATATTATATATATATATATGCATCTATATATATATATATATATATATATATATATATATATATATATATGCATCTATATATATATTATATATAATATATATGCATCTATATATATATATATATATATATATATATGCATCTATATATATACTCTTACTCATTTACTCGTTTCAGTCATTTGACTGCGGCCATGCTGGAGCACCGCCTTTAATCGAGCAAATTGACCCCGGGACTTACACTTTTGTAAGCCCAGTACTTATTCTATCGGTCTCTTTTGCCGAACCGCTAAGTGACGGAGACGTAAACACACCAGCATCGGTTGTCAAGCAATGCTAGAGGGACACACACAAACACACACACATACACACATATATATATATATACATATATACGACAGGCTTCTTTCAGTTTCCGTCTACCAAATCCACTCACAAGGCATTGGTCGGCCCGGGGCTATAGCAGAAGACACTTGCCCAAGGTGCCACGCATATATATATATACATATATATATATATATATATATACATACATATATAGATATATATGTATATATACATATATATGTATATATACATATATATATACACATATATGTATATATACATATATATATATATATATATATATATATATATATATATATATATATATATACATACATATACACATATATACATATACACATATATACATACATATATATACATATATATATGCACACATATATACACACACATGTATATATATAAATACACATATACCGTAAATCCTCGAGTATAATCCGCATTTTTTCCCCAAAATTTAACGGTCAAAATCCTTAGTGCGTACTATATACGAAGTTAAAAATGAAAAATATTTTCTAATCAATGTCCAAGTTTCTATTTGCTGTCCGGCAATGTTTATTGAGAAACATTTTGTGATGTCGGGCGCAAAAATACCTTAGGCTAAGCGTGAAAGCAATGAAGTCATAAAAGAATCCTCCATAACTTGCAGTAAGCAACATTTATTAAAATAAGTATTCAGAACACAGAATAACATATAACAAAAACAATTTGCAAACATATTTACATTCCCCTATAACAGTTAAGAACATCACCATTATTGTATTACGCATGCGCGGAAGTGTTTGTTCGACTAGGTGCTGCTGGCTTAATTACGCACGACTCAAGTTAGAGAAGGAGTGCGTTAGCACGCTGGACGAAATGCTTAGCAGTATTTAGTCTGCTGTAACGTTCTGAGTTCAAATTCCACTGAGGTCGGCTTTACCTTTCATCCTTTCGGGGTCGATTAAATAAGTACCAGTTACGCACTGGTGTCGATGTAATCGACTTAACCCCTTCTTCCAAATTTGAGGCCTTCTGCTTCTAATAGAAAGGATTATACACAAAGTTTAGGTTTTTCAGAGGTACAGCCCCCCCCCCAAAAAAAAACCCCCTCGTATTATACTCAAGGGCGGACTATACTCGAAGATTTACGGTACTTATATATATATATATTTCCGGTCATTCAAAATGTGACCGCGTGTGTACCGTTGTCGATTTTTCCCCCCTGTCTTCCCTTCCCTGGATCTTTCCTTCTCCTGTTTCCGACGAAGAGCTCCGCTCGAAACATTAAACCCTCCTTCTTTCCTTCTTTCCTGAGCGTCCAATAATACTATATTTGTTCCACGTCCTCGCGTTGTTGTTTTTTTGTGCTTTCTTGTTTGGATTAACTATATATATACTAAGTAATTAAGGGTTTAGCAACGATTTGCCTCACCACACACCGAATTTAGAAATAGCAGTTAAAGAATTATAGCTATTCTTTCTACTAAAAGGGAGATCTCAGTAAAACCACAGCACTTGAAAGGCAAACACAGACAGGCAAGAGAGAAAGAAATGACGACAATCGATCATACAATATTAAGTCACCTACGGACGTACGTTTCGAAATTAAGTTTTAGGAAAGCATAAGAATTAGATAATTATGTCTTACCCAACTTCTTTTCTCATCAGCGTAGGACACTACAATTATGAATAATTGTATATTAAATTTCGAGGTACTAGAAGGTACTCAGTATCAGAGCGAGCTAAAGCCGTTACCAGTATCACCAAATTCAAAGTGTGAATGAAAGTTTGTGTCACCAACCCCCTCCCACCAGCGTGCAGCCAAGACAAGATGTTGTGGTCATTTACTGAACCATATTTCATCCCAGTAAATGACCACAACATCTTGTCTTGGCTGCACGCTGGTGGGAGGGGGTTGGTGACACAAACTTTCATTCACACTTTGACTTTGGTGATACTGGTAACGGCTTTAGCTCGCTCTGATACTGAGTACCTTCTAGTACCTCGAAATTTAATATACAATTATTCATAATTGTAGTGTCCTACGCTGATGAGAAAAGAAGTTGGGTAAGACATAATTATCTAATTCTTATGCTTTCCTAAAACTTAATTTCGAAACGTACGTCCGTAGGTGACTTAATATTGTATGATCGATTGTCGTCATTTCTTTCTCTCTTGCCTGTCTGTGTTTGCCTTTCAAGTGCTGTGGTTTTACTGAGATCTCCCTTTTAGTAGAAAGAATAGCTATAACTCTTTGACTGCTATTTCTAAATTCGGTGTGTGGTGAGGCAAATCGTTGCTAAACCCTTAATTACTTAGTATATATATATATATATATATATATATATATATATATATATATATATATATATATATATATATATATATATATATATATAGCGGCGTGCGTACATTTTATTCTCTTATATGTAAGTATACATTTTACTAAATTTTGTACGATTCTATTTCTATCAACCCTTTCACGCTTATTCGTTCATTCCACTCTTTGTTCTTTCGTTTCCCCTCTCTCACATTTCTTTGCCTTCTTTTCTTACTTTCCCTCCACTTTTCACTTCACTATGTCCCTGTCATTTTTTCTTGCCCCTCCTTAATTCTTCTGTCCATCTGTTTCTACAACTCTCTTCTCTTTTCCTTCCTTAATTCTTTTGTTCCTCTGCTTCTATTTCTCTCTCTCTTCTCTTCCCACGTGACCGATAGATTCCTTGAAAGAAAGCATTGAATGTATACTAAAACAAGGACGGAAAAACGGACAATGTTGTACAAATATAAATACAATAAAAATAATAATAATAACAGGACATAACAACAGGTGTCTTTCGACTGGGGACGAATTGTATTTAGCTGGCGTGTGTGGAAATGAAGCCTTACGGCAGAGGTACAAAAAGTTTCACAAACACAAGGAAGAATATCGATGTTGCACAGACCACGGTCAGACCCAAACGAAATATACACCGCCAGAAGTTCTTGTTGACAAACAACAGCAATAATTTTATTTAGCTGAATACACGTCATTGATTGGTTGAAATTACAGAAATAGGACAACTTTAACGTGAAATAACTTCGTAAATATAAGTTTTTCTCAAAAAATGCCAAGAGTAAAAGATGTTTTATATGACACATTCTACCTGTGTCCGAAGTTTGAAAGTGTTTAGTTACAAAAAATTATTTTTTTAATCTGTAGGTCAAAAGGTAAAGATCCCTAGAAAAGCACTCGGAGAGCGCAGACCTCCACCAAACCAGCAGGAGCAGCACTACGACGACGACTACCACCACCACCATCATATTACAATCACCACCACAACTATCCTACCACTATCACCACAACCACCAACATCATCAGCAGCATTATCATTGCTTCCACTTCAACCACATACACAGCCATCAACGTTATTATGACGGTTACCTTGACAGTCACTTTCACCACTACAACCATTATAACCACTACAATACCACCATCACACAACTAACACTATCATCAACACCACTATTACCACCATCACCTAAGCATCACACATCACACCGCTCCTGCCGCTATTATAACCACCGATACTATTTTATCATCCTCCCATACTTATCTCGACCATCGTCATCATCAACACTGACTGTCTCTGCTTTCACCACAATCACCATCAAAACTACGATTACCACAATCACCGTCAAAACTACAATCATCACAATCAGTTTCTTTACACTGTTGAAAATCCATTATCCGATACTCATGGGACCGACATTGTTGCAGAATTTTGATTTTTCTAATTTCGGAGTGCTTTACTAAAAAAAAAAAATGATAAATAAATAATTGCATCTACAAAACGGAGCAGTTTGAGGATATAAACCAGGTCTAAACACAATAGCTTATAGACATACTCTGAATGTAGTTCTACATAAATCTAATAATTTTTTTATACTTAAGACCATCAGAAATGTTAAGATATCAGCCTCTACCCACGTTGTCATGCTTTGATTAAAAGGTTACAGCATAGATTAGATTATTTGGATAAGTTTCGGCCGAAGTTGACTCAGGTCATGTCTAATTTAATAGCATCACCTGGAAGAGAAGTCAGCTCTGGGGATCCGTAGCCCATTCAAGCAGACAGTTATTGTTTTCAGAGACATATCTGCGTGTGGGTGGTTTATCTGGTATTTGTTGTGGATAATCATCTAGGGAGCGTTTGAATGCCGTAAAGTCACTTTCCTCCTTTATGTGTGTCTGGCACGATGTTGAAGAGATCAGGGCCAATTGAGGTGAAATAGTTCTGTCATAGTGTTGTGATACAACACGAACATTTTTGTAGTGGACGGATGGCACGGGGGCCAAGCCTCGGTCGAATTTTAAAGATGGGCAATGTTGATGGAATATTTTCCACATCATACAGATGATATAGAGCTCACAGCGAGGGTGGAGGGAGCAAAGCCTGAACTTTTTGAGTCGATCCCAATAGTCAAGTCTTGTCATGTCAATTCCGCAGACCTCCGCCAAGCAGCTCATTTTAAGATAGATACGCGAGTAAAATTACTAATAGAGAAACGAAAATAAACTTTGGAAACAGCAACACCACCATAGGTTACGTGCAAATTGCTTGGTTGGTTGGTCTTCTCTAGGAATTCTATGAGTTCATGTCAGATTTGATTGGCAGACGTCTACTATAACTGGCAGCAGAACAGGAGAACTCCTAGTACTGTTAGGCGGGGAGTGGTGACGCTGCTGAGGAAGAACGCCGACAATGGGTACGTGCTAGGGAATTTTCGGCCCATAACTCTGCTAAACACAGAGTTTCAGATTTTGGCTAAGATTTTAGCAAAAAAAGTTGGCACTTGTCGTCAGTAATCTGGTCGAGGAAGCGCAAACGGGCGCAATCCCGAACAGGTATATCTATAACAATCTCCACCTTATGTCATATATTAGAAAGGGCTGGGACTGAAGCTGGCTTCGATGGGGCTCTGGTCCGTTTGGATCAATCCAAAGCATTTGATACGGTCAACCATCGTGGCTTGGAAACCGTCCTGAAAGCGGCCTATTTTGGACGTGATGTATGAGATAGTTCTCGAGCCACCGTTACAGAAATTGGAACAGTTGAGGGGCATCCCTTTGTAACTGTAACATGGGAGGATGCTTCCGAAGTGGAGATAGTCAGTACCATTCTAAATGAGTTGGTTGCAAGGGCCAAAGTCAACGACAACAATTCGGTGGGCTTGCGGTTGGATACTTGAAAAGACAGGTCGATTGCCGTCAGATTGTGTCGCTGGACGCTGGACTGACGGGCTAGTTAAACTGCTCGGGATCTGGTTCAGTGACCACCAGGTAGATAAGAACTGGGAGGTAACGACCAGGGTGGCCAGTCATATCCAGAAATGAGCTGACAGGAAGCTGTCCCTGAAACATCGGGAAATGCCAACATCACTGCCGTCATCAGTTATCGCCTGACCGTCGTATCCTGCTCCATTTACTGCTTGACTAGGTTGGAGCGTCTCTAATTTAATTTCTTGTAGAAGGGACGCATTCTAATGGTCAGGTGGTCAGTCTCCTGCCAACACCCTTTCAATGCTATAGCTTCTGATGCGCAGACAGGCGTTCAGATTGCGTCATCTGCAGCAACACGGTTGCATCACACACAGTGAGCGTGAGGGGGCTCCGTTTGTGAGGCACGTATTTCTGCAGCTGGTCTCCTTGAGCGAGCTGCTGTGTGGATGAAGAAAAGACCGAGACTGGGTCTGGCGCCTAGAATGTCGTTAGACGCCCACAGCGGGCAATGGGATCAGTGGATGTTCCATTTTAGCAAGAGTGCCGGGAAGAGCGACGACATTCTTTGAGAGACTCTGGGCGTCGACGAAAACGAACGTCTAGCCCAGTGGTTTTCAACCAGGGTTCCGTGGAACCTTAGGGTTCCGCAAGAAGTTACAAAAATGCTAAAATCGACAGTAATTTTTAATTCTCCTGTGCAGATATGTGTGCATAAGACAATCAAATTATTGCACAGGGGTTCCTCGAGCCAGTAGAACGTTTCCTTGAGGTTCCGCTTCAGCAAAAAGTTTGAAAAGCACTGGTCTAGCCTATTCCGGAGAACTTTTTGGCCAAGGACGACCATGGATAATTTCCAAATGTCGTTGGCCTGGCAGTGCTACTGAGAGGCGCTGCCAGTTCGAGATAAACTCTACAGGCACAGATGTACCATCAGACGGGCTTGTCCGACGAAACCGTGCCAGTTGAGTTTATTTCGAACTGGTTGCGCCCCTCAGGAGCACTGCCAAGACAATGCTTTTGTAGGTTGTCCACAGTTGTCTGCGATCCAAAATTCTCCGGAACAGACTAGCTAGTTCGTTTTCGTCGATGCCCGGAGCCCTGGAGAACGTCCTTACCCTTCTCTACGACCTAACTATAGATTGCTAGAGTAGAACATTCATCGATCCAGTTCGCCGATTAGTAGTGAGCGGATCGACATTTTAGATGCTAGGCGCCCAGTTTTGGTCTTTGTAGAGTATGCTTAAACTTCCATGCAGAAGATACAGGCAGTAGATGAACCGCCTGAGCAATGGAATACATCCCTTCCACAAGACGTTGAAGAGCAGTCATTCTAACCTGATCAAACGGTAACTGGGTAAGGCATGACGGTAAACGATAACAAGGCGACATAGGCTTTCGCTATTGTTACTCGACCTTTCAGAGAACTTCCATTCGGTCCTTTTCTGGTTCGGCCATTCTGTCTGTTTCCTTTTTCGGCCAGCAGTTTTGAAGGGAAGGGGTTTAGTCAAAATCATCTACTCCATTTTTGACTGATAAGTTATTTTATTTACCCGTTTTGGAGGAATGAAAAGTAAAATTGACCTCGGCGATTTATGAAATCAACAACACATAAAGAGCCGAACAAAAAGCGCGAGGTGTCTTGTCCAACTCTAATGATTTTACCAAACCATCTGTTTTTAATAATAATTTTGCCAATCTTTTGGTATTCGTACATGAGATCATTCACCCACTTAACCTTCCCTCATAACATAGAGAGGCTAGGCGTAAAAAGAGGGTGAATGACGTCGTCTCCTCATACCGATATTTTGGAGACCAATACCTAAGGATCGCCATAATTTTTAAGATAGGGCACAAGACCAGCAAATTTGAGTAAAATATGTTAGTTGAAAAGATTCTTATATTGTTTTATTTCACCGACTCCGGAAAGACGAAGGCAAAATTGACTTCGGCAGGCTCGAAACAAATATCACAAGGTATTTTGTTTGACGATCCATAAAATTTCTTTTTGTTGGGTATAGGTACAACCGATTATAACATATAATACCATTAAAACAATAATGGAGGGGTGGTGAAAAACGGCAGCAGTAAAAACAGTTAAAGATGTTCACAAGAGTATAAACTTACACTACTCTTGTTAAGTGAAAGTAAGTAGATATGTAATACATATATAGTATATATAGCTCCTTACTTAGATAAATATAGTTACTGCTAGGCAAGCATGCAAAGGTAATTTCAAGTCAAGTGTATATACAAATATATGAATACATACGTACGTACGAAACAATGAGTAATAACTTTATGTCCCTATACTATTTTGGTCGTGAAGAATTCTTCACCAAGACTAAATATGGTTTTACCGTCTCGCTTTTTTCTCTTTTTTTTTCTTCTTTTGATTGTTTTTAATAAAGATTACTTTCTGATGGTCTTTGTGTATAATATTTCTCTTACTACTTGTATCCCTTCTACTGTTCATTTTATGTAACTACACAATAAGTTTAGAAGAAGAATATGAAAATATAAACGCGCGCGCGCACACACCTCTTCATGCAAATATGTATATAACTAGAATATCCGACA
Source organism: Octopus sinensis (assembly GCF_006345805.1). Classification (NCBI taxonomy): domain Eukaryota; kingdom Metazoa; phylum Mollusca; class Cephalopoda; order Octopoda; family Octopodidae; genus Octopus; species Octopus sinensis. The sequence goes on along the minus strand of NC_043001.1, from coordinate 41,025,682 downwards.
TTGACCCAAAACTAACACCGCGTATATGGTGGCTAATTTTTTGAATGACAAGCATCGTAATTCTGCATAAATTTATTATATCAAACATCTTTTATAATTGTAACAGAACTACACAGCTTCGTGATATCAAAATAGCCACCCAGCCGGGTGAGTTAATAGGGGTTTTAGTCGAACAAATCGACATTTATTAAACCTAGTACTTATTCTATTATTCTCTTTTACTGAACTGCTATATTATGGGGACATAAAGGCACCAACACCGGTTGAATTGCACTCCGCTTGTAAGCTTCTTCTTCGAGTTCCAGATCCTTAAGACTACAGAAATAATTGGGATCTTTTCGGTTTGAACGGCAGTTTTTTCTAGCGGTGTCATATGAAATTGTCATTTCAATCTGTTTTATGGTTAGGATTAGGGGTGGGGGGAAGGGTATCTTTTTTTCTTCAGAAATGTAAATAAACCCAATCTGTTTCTTAAACGAGGGACATATTCATACGGCACAATGTTTTTTTTTACCTCAGTAGACGTCATTGATTGGTTGAAAGTGCAGAAATTGAAGAAAAACAACAACAAATATCTTACAAACTATAGAATTTTTCACAATAAAGCCAAGAGAAAAAGATGTTTTATAGGCGATCGCCGTTTTATAAACACATTCTACCAGTATACGAAGTTTAAAAGTGTTTAGTTACGTGGAAATTATTTTAAAAAACTGCCGTTCGAACCGAAAAGATCCAAGAATTGTAATGTTAGAAGGAGATACTCCACAGGTATCACAAGCCTTCAATTCCATTATAGATGTTTGTTTCACTTCGATACATACAGGTTTAATTTAATATGGTATTTGATAAAGAAGATGGAGAGGGTTTTTTTTTATTTTAAACAGATAACCATCAATTTATTAACATATTTACACTTGTCGCAATTGTTTCCATATCCACTCTCATTCAACTTACAAATTTATAAATAAAAAATGTATTTTGAAAATTGCGAGGTAAATGTTTCTTCAAGGCGCAAAATTGACACAAAAAGAAATTACGTCTTGATTGAGTGTTCTTTAACAGACCAAACACATCAACATGCGTATATTTATATGTGCGTGTTAATATTTTTAGAAACAAAGGAGACCTTATATGTGTATATGCTTTTTTGTTTTTATTTTTGTATGCGTGTGTATGTTAACGTGAATAAACTCTGTTGTTTTTTCAATTAGATCCTTCATGAATTCCTTTTTGAGTGGAAACATTTTTGTTTTTAAAAATATTAACAGGCATATGCACACATGAATATACGAATGTTGATATGTTTAGTCTGCTGAGGAACACTCAATATCCATTAGAGAGGTTTCCCAGTGCCTTCAACTTCAACCCAAGGGGGTGAATTGTTTTGTTTTTTGTTTCTTTTTTCTGTTTAATTTTTTTTCAATTGTGTTCTCCGTGTTGTCCAATTTTCTAATTTAATTTTGTAAAATGGTAAACATTGTGAAGGCAATAAAATTCAAGAAATTTTTTAAAAATCAATTAAGACGTAATTTCTTTTTGTGTCAATTTTGTACCTTGAAGAAATTTTTACTTTGCAATTTTCAAAATGCAAACTGGACATGCAACCGATGTTACTTCAGCTCTGGCATTCTTAGTGGGACGGAACCTTACTCTGAAGTCCAGATCCCTCCAGGGTTTGTCCAAGCTGAAGCTCATCAATCAAAATCTTAAGGTTGCTTGGACGTGTTTCGTCTGCGTTCTCTTGAAACTGCTGAAGAACGTCTGCCTACCCAACAACACCTCGGATTGGCAAAAACTGTTCCCTTTGGTCTCCCTCCACGTGACAAATGGGAATATCGGATCCCTCACTTCTTCCCTGAAACGGCAGTTTAAGCTGTTCAAATCTATCCCAGCCACTGTTCATCTCAGGTCGGTCAAAAGCTCAACCTCGAACAATGGTTGACCACAACTTCAAGAATGCCATTGATACCAAATTCAGCAAATTTGACATTAAATGGGTTGTTTGGCTTCTTTCCTCTCTGTCCTCCCTCACCCTGTGTACCACAGACCCCCTCAACCTACCAAAGGAGAAACATTCTCTGGCCCTACCAGATGATCACCTACACTGACCCAACCCACCAAGTTTTCTACATCCCATCTTCACCCCTGACAATGTCAGGAGGGCAATTGCTTCTTTTCCAGCAGGTTCTGGTGCTGGGATTGATGGCTTGCGACCTCAGTATCTCAAGGGTGGCATCTCCCTGTCAGCTGGTGATGCTGGGCTCGAACTCTTGGAGAACCTAACACAGTTCATAAACTTGTTCTCATCTGAGAATGTTCTTGCCTACATTCGTCCCCTGTTCTTTGGGATCAAACTATTTGGTCTCATCAAGCCCAACGGTGACTTCCACCCCATAGCAGTTGGTTGTACTCTGCGACGGTTCACAGTAAAAGTGTGCCTGTCCCCAGTTTCTAACTGCCTGGCTGAGGAAATTTCCCCTATTCAGCAAGGAGTGGGTACTAAGCTAGGGTGTGAGGCTGCTGCTCAGGCCAATAGGGCTTTCACCAACTTGCCCTCTGAGTCCCAAAAGGTCATCCTCAAACTTGACCTTAAGAATGCTTTTAACTCCATCAGTCGAGATGTCATCCTCCACTCAGTAAGAGAGAATTCCCCACCACTTTATTACTTTGCTTGGCAGGCCTATCAGGAACCCTCCTACTTCTCGATTGGTGACCACCTTATCCCATCTACCTCTGGAATCTAAGAGGGTGATCCACTTGGTCCACCTTATTCGTATTGGGTATTGGTGGTGTTACCAAGATAGGAGCCGACCTAGACCTAAATGTCTGACACCTCGATGATTGTTTGGGAGGCCCTCCTGACAAGGTGCTTGCAACTGCGAGGACGCTGATCGAGAAACCTGGTCATACAGATCTTAGTGTTAACACCTCCAAATAGGAGCTCTGGCTCCTCAACCATCCAGCTTCACATGAGCAAACTACTAGGCTACTTGTTGAATCCATCTCCTCAATTGCAATTCCTTCTTCATCAGCATGGTGCTTCTTCGGAGTCCCAATTACTGACCTAGCTTTCAAGTCCATCTTTTGATCCAAAATGGTTAACCTTGAATAACATTTTAAAAAACTTCAAATAATTGAGTCCCACCAAGTTTTTTTATACTTAGGAATTACTTGTCAATTCCTAAGCTCTTGTATTTTCTGAGAGTTAGTCCCTCTTACAGATTCCTGTCGTCTCTCCATTACTTTGATGACCTAATCTTCAGGGAACTAAAATGCCTTTCAATACCAAATTCTCCCCAGGCTCCCGCGACCAAGCTGCTTTGCCCAAATGGTTTGGGGGTCTAGGTCTGCACAAGTGCTTGTCTTTATCTCTTCTTTGTTTTCTTTTTTCTATTTATGCTTGCTCCCCTTTGGTAGGCAACATCCTCTCCTCTCCAACATAAACTAATTCCAACAGGGAGATGGCTGAAGCTCTATCACAATGGAGAGAGAGTTGGGTTTGTCAGTTCCGGTTACAGTGGAGGATAGTCGTAAACAGAGTATAGGACAATCTGTGTTCAGGTTCCACTTTCAACTCTCTCCTCAATCAATCTGATCAATTTTCAAGGTGTCACCTACTTTCAGCTCGGAATCTTGGGGTTAGTATCCCGCACTCTTAACCACTATGCAATATGCCTGTGCATATGGCGTAGTGTGGGCTACTAACCCCAAGATTCCGAGTTCTATTCCAGACAGTGACCTGAACAATAATAATAACAACAACATTGAAAAATACCTTAGGAATGAGAATCCAGGTTCGAAATTTCCCCAAGACACCTGATGAAGGCTGGAGGGTATATCAGCCAAAACGTTGTGTTAACAACAAATAAGATGAGGACAAATATCCGTCAATTGTAAATAATGTAAATAACATTCACTAGGTTAACTCTATTCATAAATATTTTAATTAGGAGTATTTCTTAAACCGTTAGCTTCACATTTCAACAGTTTAACTGAAATTTAGCTCACGTAACAGGAATTGAGCGGGATATCATGGAACAGAGAAACTGTGGGTGATACAGATAATTTGACATTATTTTTTAATTCTGCATGCAAAAACATCTAAGATACAGGTATTCTTTTCCTTGGGACAAATTCATTGTTGACCATTGTTATTCTTATTGTAGTTTACAAATCAAAGCATGAAAACATTACTCAACTTTGGAGTTTTGGAGACAGATGTCCCCTTTTCACACATATACACATGTACTTATATTAATGATGTATATAAATACATGGCAGGTATACATAATACTGAAGTACACAAAAAGTAAATACATGCTGACAAATATATTAATATAACAAATTTTTTAAAATAATAAAAACATATAATCAATGAAGAGACAATAGAAATGGTAAGATGATATATGTTGATTTTATTAGGTATTTCTGTTTATTCAGAAACCTGCAATGAATAGGTCAGACACTAAACAATAAATTTCACAGGGTACATCCCAAAAGTTGACACAGCTTTGCCGAGCGCAGAAAATTTCTGTCTCACTATTGGCTAAAAATACCCAGTTTTTATTTTGATTTTTAAACCTCTGTAACTTTTTTTTCATTTTTTTTTTTCTCTCCACATCATACCATCAAAGCAATGAGATTGGAAGGCTACATTATTATAGCCAATTTTCAAATTCTTTTACTCCCTTTTAAAAAATGCAGATTTTGCAAATGAAAACAACTAGATCCCCTTTCTTTTATTTATTTTTACTTGCATCTTTTGTGAGTGAGTGTGTGAGTGATTGACAGATTGAGGTGTGTTGTTGGAAAGAAAGGGAGAGAAAATGTGTGTGTGTGTGTGAGAGAGAGCATAAATTTTATTTACTTTTTCACATCTTTAGTGAGTGCGTGTTTGACAGAGAGAGAGAGTGAGAGAGATGTCTGTGTGTTGTCAGAGAGAGAGAGAATGTTTGTCTTGCTCTGTGTGTGTGTGAGAGAGGGAGAGTGATAGCGTAAATTTTTTTATTCATTTAATTTTTCTTGCATCTTTTTTAGAGTGAGTGATTGACTGAGAGAGAGGGAGGTGTTGTCATGTATGTTTAAAATGGGTAGGATCAGTCACACACACTCAAACACACGTATACCCATTATCTGCCATATACATGTACATACATAAATACATATGCATATACTCTCTTTTACTTGTTTCAGTCATTTGACTGCGGCCATGCTGGAGCACCGCCTTTAATCGAGCAACTTGACCCCGGGACTTATTCTTTTGTAAGCCTAGTACTTATTCTATCGGTCTCTTTTTGCCGAACCGCTAAGTAACGGGGACATAAACACACCAACATCAGTTGTCAAGCAACACATATATATATATACATATATACGACGGGCTTCTTTCAGTTTCCGTCTCACAAGGCTTTGGTCGGCCCGAGGCTATAGTAGAAGACACTTGCCCAAGGTGCCACGCAGTGGGACTGAACCCAGAACCATGTGGTTGGTAAACAAGCTACTTACCACACAGCCACTCCTACGCCTATATGTGTTTCTCAGGCAAATGAGCATTTTTAAATTTAAAAATGGTGTCTCACACACACAGCAACACACTCTCTCCCTCTCTCACTCACACACAAAGCATGATGCACCTCTCTCTCTCTCTCTCTCTTAGTCAAACTAAAAAAGATGCAAGAAAAAGTAAATAAATAAAATTTATGCTCTCTCCTTCTCTCTCTGTCTCACACATACAGCGATAGACACTTTCTCTTTCTCTCTCTCTTTCCAACAACACACCTCTCTCTCTCTCAGTCAATCACACACTCAAAAAAGATGTGAGGAAAAATAAATAAAAAATGTATGCTGTTCTCTCCTTCACACACACACACCAAAATACATCTATTGTCTCTCTCTCTTTCTTTCTCTCTTTCTCTTTCTCTCTCACATACACAACACACACTTTCTTGCACCCCACCATCAACACATGCACATGTCCCTGTCAATTTTCTCTCTCTTTCACTTTATGCTGACTTCAAACAAAATGTGCATTTCCAGCCACAGAAATAAATAAATAAATAAATTTACCAGACACCACATTGTAACAGCTGAGCTGTGCACACATGCCTTTGAGTCGAAACAAAAGATTGCCGGAAACAGTTGTGGCAAGTGTAAATTGACAATATGCTAATGAATTGATAGTTATCTGTTAAAAAACTCTCCATCTGGTCTCCTTTATCAAATACTATATTAAATTATATCTATATATATCAAAATGAAACAAATATCTATAAAACGTACGGTGCCCGTTTTAATAGAATTCATCAGACATTCTATCTCACTAGTGGACCTAATATGGAGACTAAAAGAGGATGGAATAAAATATAGAATGCACACTCGTATGATACTTTATCTAGAAATTGCCATCTGTGTTTGGAGGAATCCTTGTGCATTTTATAGAGTGAGGTAACCTTAATCAGCAGATGCATGCATGGGCATGCGTTATCAGGGTATTCATTAAACTTGACTACGCTTTGGTAGAGGAAAAAGATCTTTTCTGTTCAGCTGTCAGCATTAATTTCTGTTCAAATTGATTTCATATTCAGTGTAATGATACACTTTTATAGGCTAATGAATGACATGAAAATCATTTTCACTATAAATCAATAAATAAAGTATTATCAGAAATTAAAATTTGAAAATTTTGGGTAATCTCAGCCAATCGTAAACCACAGACACATTCATGCCTGTTTCCATTGTAACAAGCGGAACATGAGAACTTTTTTGTCTGCAAGAAAGCATGAGTTAATAAATATATTAAAACCACTTGTTTTACCTATCTGTTGACAATTGAGCTTGTGGGTCATGAGATATGAAAATTGTAATTTGTTCAAGAAATAGATCGAAATAGATCGTTTTCAATGAACTGGTCAACAAAATGCTTGTTTTTTAAAAAAAATATTTAATTTGTAATGTGCTATTTTGTTTTTCGATAAATCTTTTAAGTTTGTGCTATCGCATTAAATGTATATTGAATGCTTAAAACTACAAAAGACGTGTTGTTTACCAGTTTCTTGCATGTGGAATACAAATATTGACATCGTGTTATTTTCAGGATGTCGACAACAAAAATGTGCAGTCACACAAAATGACAGCTCCCAAATCCTGTTTTCTGATTGGGTGAAAATGATCAAATTTTAAACTTCTATAACTTTTTAAAAACCATTTTTCTAGAAAAAGTGAAATAACCCCTGCAATTCAACTTTGAAAAGTACATTAATGTGCCAAATTTTAAAATAAACTTTAATTTTTGAAATGTAGGCAGCCAAACAGAAAAGATTCGACACTAACTGAAATATAAAAGGTCGTTTTCGGCATTGTAATAGTCATCATCGTCACAGCATAATTTATTAGTTTCAGTCTATTTTGTATTTGCCATAGGGAGAAGGAAATACAAATTAAAATCTTACAAGGGGAAACAACCCATAGAAATAATTATAATAGGAACTTCCTTCACCAGTAATAAAATAAATTTGAGCATTCGTCGTATTAACTTGAGCAATAGTTATAGATAACTGTTACAATTGAGTTTTAAATAGTGGTGTAGATAGAAACCGGAAGTTCATATTCTGCCATCACTACTGTATTATGCACATGACGAAGAAATTTAACTATGTAAGAATAGAACGGTCCTCTGTGCTAGATAAAAAGCTCTATTGTAAAAGTGATGTTTCACTTGCTCATAATGCCATATACAATATCTTCTTGCGATCTGGGGTTGTACAAGACGCTCTAACAACATAGGTATTGTTTGAAGTCAATCAACATTTCTCTAGAATTGAGAATATAGACGATAAGAATAAGAATTAAGAATATAGACGAAGAGAATAAGATAATAGTCGTCATTTTGAAACATCAAAAGACAACCTTTTGTATATAAGGAAAGTTGTAGTTGTTTGCCCCAAGTCAGCCCTGATTGGGTAGATATACGATTAAAGGCATTCCAGTTAGCTAGAGCAGTCTCTCTCCACCTCAGATATAGTGCACCCTGCATTACATTATTCAATGGGTTCTTAGTTTAGATCGTAGAGTTTGCTTGAACGATGCCGGTCAAGTCTCCCTCATTGGCTCGTTTAAAACAATATTTGTTTGCAGTCTCAGCGCATAGTTTGAACTCATGTTCTCAAATATATCAGATGCAACCACCGACAGTCTTTTATGTACAAGCTGACTTGAATTTAGAGATCTTGGTAAACAAAATCTACACCCGATCATATGAAGAGATTATGATATTATAGTGACTGAATACCTTTTACAGAAATCCATACAGATCAAAAACGATTATTAAATTCCATAAAAAGAAATAAATTGAAGGTCAGTCTCTTTGCCACGTCGTCATACACCCATTTCTTTAATAAACGAATAATTGCTTTGCTGACAATAATGAAATATCTCTACTGGAAACTATATCAAACACCACAAAGTAAGGGAGGTAACTCTTCAATCATTCTAATAAATTCATAACGACTATCAGATTAATTAATTGCAGGGATTACATGTCTGAGACAATATTGTTTAAAATGAATTTTTTGAAAAAGAAAATGGCCATTAATTGGATAAAATCGTGTTGGTATGCGAAAAAAAGTTATTTTGACTACATCATCTCCTGTTTTTAAAATGCGGATAATTTTACAACTAGTTATTGGCTACTACAAGAGTAATGCACCTTGAATAATACAACTATAATTGATTCATAACCTTTGCGCACAACTCAAAATTTCCCATTTCAAGATCCTACTCTAGCAGAAACACCTCGCAAGTAAATTCTTAGAGTTAGCTTTGAACATTAATAAAGTAAATGGAACAGATCAGAGTTGATGTCAACAAAAGACCTCATACATTCACACACACACACACACATACCTGATGCACACAAGGGAAAAAGATGCAGTAAAAGCCGTAAACTGATGTAGAATTTGTGGAGTTCACACTGAAGATATCACACACATCATAAGCAGTTGTCTGAAAATGTCATCACAGTATTATCTACTGATGAGACATGATGTTTTAGCTAGGACACTCTATAATGAAATCCGTTGGAAGGATAATCCTGAGGACAAAGAAATAAGAACCTACAATATGGTAGAAGCAATAGCCACTCATAATAAAAAGGAATACTGGTGGAATGTACCAGTGAAGACCTCAATAAAAGGTAAGCACAACAGACCTGATATGGGATAGAGAAGACAAACTGTTAACAGTTGTGGAAATTAGCTGCCCACTGGATGTTAACATAAAGCTGAAGATCAGTGAAAAAGGGAACACCTATGCTGGATTATTGAGAAATCTGCAGTTACTCTATCCAGATTACATGTTCAGGTTTATACCTGTAATTATCGGGGCCCTAGGATATGTAAAACACTGCCTAAATACCAATCTTGAGAAATTAGGCTTTGCAAACCAGAAAGAGAAAGCTAATTCAAAGACTACAGATTTAATCCATCACTGGAACTGTAAAACTTTCCAGAAGTTTATCATTTAAATATATATGAGCATGTCTAGATATGTAACTATATGCATGAGAATACACACATAAAATATACAAGCATACAAATCTGCACATACATAATACATACATACATACATACATACACACACACACACACACACACATATACATTCATACATACATTCATACGTACATATATACATACATACGAACAGAAATTCTCCTGTTGTTGATGTTGAAAGAGCCTTGGATCTAGGTTAGAAACCGGTTTTTTCTCTATTGACAAGAAATCTTGAAATAAACTGTATAATGACATACACCCACCCACCCATCCAAACCCACCCATCCACCCATCTATCCATCCATCCACCCACCCATCCATCCATCCATCCTATTAGTGGCACTGTGAAGATTTGTAAGACATTCAGAAATTTCTCCATGTGAGATTCCTATGTGAATAGATGCACACACACTTTGGTGTATGCATTGACAGTTCAACCAACATTCCAAATGAACCACATATTCAAAAACACTGGGAACTTTCTTGACTCAAAAAGCCTTGTCGCTTTGTTAGTGACAAGTTTGAACTCTTTCAAGAAGAACTGAGATAAAGCTCAAAGAAAAATCATACATACATGTGTGTGTGTGTATACATATATATATGCATGTATTTATGTAGATATATAAGTACATTCCTGAAATACTGGTATTGATGTTTTCACCTTCATATCCCACAACCTGAATACTTCAATTTTGAAGTCTTTGTGCTTGGACAGTTTATTCACTTCTTTTTGGACAATATTTAGGTCAGAAGGGACTGTAATGTCTATCAGTAAGCAGGTGTTTTTTTTCAATCCTTAATTATTATGCCTGGGTGATTAGCTTTTAATTCCTTTGTCAGTTTGAATGGGTACATTCCAGATGATTGTGGCCTGGTCATTGTCATGTACCTTGTTTAGCACATGTTTATACCATTTCTTGTCTGTTTTTATGTTGTAGTGTTGGCATATTGTTCAGTGAATATAATTACTTACATGGTCATGTCTGTATTTATATTCAGATTTGGCAAAGACTGGACAGCCAGAAATGATGTGGTCAACTGTCTCATTGTGCTGGTTGCACATTCTGCATTTGGTATTAGGGCCTATTTTTAATTCATTATTTTTATAGTTGTTTGTGGTCAGGCATTGATCATGTGCAGTGAGAACCAGTCCTTCCATTTCAGCTTTTAGTCCAGAACTTTTGAGCCATTGTCAGCTTTTACTAAGACACACCTCTTCTCAGTCAAGCCTTGCAGAGTATTGGTCATGGAGTGATTTTTCTCTCCATTTCTTCTTTAGTTTGTTTTATAGTGCTGTTAGTATGTTTTATAACTTTTGTTGTTTCTTTGTTTCCTTCATAGTTGTTAGGTACTATGACTTCTTTCTGATTTTTGTGTTTTGCTCATGTTTTGTTGCTATTTGTACCAGTTTTCCTTGTTTCTGAATTAAATATTTCTGAAATCCTATGGTGGTTATTTTATAGTAGTTTATTATTATTATTATTATTGGCAGAATCATTAGCATGCCGGGCAAAATGTTTTCCAGCATTTCTTCTGGATTTACTTTCTGAGTTCAAATTCCACCAAGGTCAATTTGCTTTCCATCTCTCCAGTGTCAATAAAATAAAGAACTAGTCTACTACTTGGAACAATGGTAATGACTTAATCCTCCCTTCATAACTGCAGGCATTGTGCCTAAATCAGAAAGAACTGATCCTATATGCTATAGATCTTTCTTCCAATTTGACCTGGGCACAACGTAGTGATGGATTGTTGACAGGCAACTCAAGTTGGCTGTGGCAAGTGCACCACTATACATTTTGGGAGGAAAAAGACCTGAGATTTATGTACTCCCTTCACAACACCAATCTTAAGAAGCTGGTTAATAAATATAACTTAGGTATTATTGTCAACAATAATCTGCATTAGATTAACCATATTTGTAAATTCATTGAAAAGGTTGAAGGCATCTTAGCATTACACAGTAAGACTTTGTCAGTTGTTTGCTAGCAATCTATTATTTGAAGTTCTCTATGGCTATAGTACCTCCACACTTACAGTTTGTATCACCAGTCTGGAATACCCATTTTGTCTAGAATATTGATCTACTTGAAGCTCTACAAACAAGTACCCTCTATATGTGACTTACCATATCTTGAATGTCTTGCTTCCCTCGATGTTGACACACTAAAGCATCAACAGATAGAAATCCACAAGATTATTCACCATCTTTCAAACAAAAACTTTAGCCACCTTTTTTATTCAATATTTCTTTCATTGGTAGGATGCTTATAAAATAAAACAAAAAAGCAAAAACAAACTCAGCACCTATAACTTTTCAAAACCCTTTTACAACATCAGAACTGTTGAAGCAATTCTGATGGTGAAAAGTGTCGTTAAATATCAAGATACTGTATCCTTCAAAGATTCCATGTTGCCTGAAATTCACTAACATTACTCCAGTGTGAAGGTGCATGGCTCAGTGGTTAGAGTGTTGAGCTTATGATAGCGAGGTTGTGAGTTCAAATCCAGGACCAGGCTGCGTGTTGTATTCTTGAGCAAGACACTTTATTTCATGTTGCTCCAGTTCACTCAGCTGTAGAAATGAGCCGTGACGTCACAGGTGCCAAACTGTATTGGCCTTTGCCTTTCTCTTGGATAACACTGGTGGCATGGAGAAGGGAGGCTGGTATGCATGGGTGACTGCTGGTCTTCCATAAACAACCTTGCCCAGACTTGTGCCTCGGAGGGTAACTTTCTAGGTGCAATACCACGGTCAGTCATGACCGAAGGGAGTCTCAGCTCAGCAAATCCAGTGTGTTATGCATCTTTTCCTCTTTATGGCTCTTTTACTTTTCACTTTTTTGCCCCCATGTGTTTTGTCCTGCACACTATGAATTTTGGCTATCATTGCTGTCTTTTTTTACTTGACTTATTGCTACTTTCTGTTTTCTTTTTTAACTCTTCTCCAACAAATTGTTGTATGCCTGAGCACTGTATACAATACTTTAATTATTTTTAACTAATAACTGAGAGTATATTATTAAGGATGGATTGATGATTTGAAGTGATTTAGATGTAATCTGCAAGAATTAGATAAAAGCAGTCTTGGAAAAACAACACTACAGATCTAACAAACTTTCATCAGTAGGGAAAAACAGATGCTGAATCAAGTTTTTGATATGAAGATACATTAGTAGATTAAGTCTTTTCATTACACAGAAATATAATCCAATGCCTTTTATATTCTTTTATCTTTTATCATGCTGGTATATATTGAGTCGTTCTACAAATATGAAAGTTCATTAAATGAAATATCACCAGGTGAATTTATCATTTAACAAACTTTCGTACTGCTGTAGAGAGTCAAAGCTGCTGAGTTGTTAGTGGATATAAGCTGGCTGGTGTAAAAGTCTATATCCTCTCACTAGTGCTGCACAACAGCTCCCAGCAAAGGTACTTAATTTTCAATGTTCAATATACTCAGCAGTCAATAGGTTGTATGATAAAGGCATGTGGCCTAATGGCTTGGGTGTTGTACTCATGATTGTTAGATTGTGGGTTCAATTTCCATACTGAGTGATACATTGTGTTTTTGAGCAAAACACTTCGTTTCATGTTGTTCCAGTCAACTCAGCTGTAAATGGATAACCCTGCAATGGAATAACCTTACGATCAAGGAGAATGTTGGCCTGCTCACCTAGCCAACCAGGTGGCATCATTCAAAAGCTAAAATGATGCAAAGCACATTGTAACCAGTGATGTATAATGGCATCTGATAGTCTGGTCAATCATGAAATAAGTGTTATAAGGAAGTGTAAGTAAATGCTGTTGGTAGTGGAGGACATAGAGTAAATAAACAAGTGCTGTATTAATTTGCTGTGATGAGTTCAAAAATTCAGTTAAAGACTAACATTTATATGTAAAGAAAAGATGTCTTTCAGCAATAATTCCATGAAAGTTGTAGCAAGTCTAAGAAAAGTATCTGCATCACAGGATGTTTCTCACAGAAGTGGATGATCTGCATAAGAATCTCTGGTGGAAGAATCTACTTAGTGTTCAATATACAAAATCTGCATCTCATCAATACTCTATGTTCCTCACATCGGACATATATTGATGAGAACTAGACAAAAGAAATGCTTACTTTACCTGATAATTAAACTTGGATAAATTTCTACAGAGAGGGTCATAGCTCAACTAATTAGGAAGAGAGTTAGTCTAGATGGGATGCAGTTTGGTTTTGGGTCAAGGAGAAGAACCACTGATGCTATATTTCTTGTAAGGCAGCAGCAAGAGAAATACATAACCAAAGATAAACCACTGAACTTGGCTTTCGTTGATATGGAGAAAGTCTTTGACGAGATTCCCCTATCCCTTATCTGGTGGTCAACACAGAAACTAGGGATAGACCAGTGGCTGGTGAGAGCTGTACAAGCCATGTACAGGGATGCTGTCAGTAAGTTGAGGGCTGGCAACAAGTATAGTGCAGAATTCAGGATACAAGTAGGGGTTCACCAAGGATCGGTCCTCAGCCACCTCTTGTTCATCATAGTCCTCCAGGCAGTAACAGAGGAATTTAAGATGAGCTGTCCCTGGGAGCTTCTCTATGCTGATGATCTTGTTGTAATAGCTGAATCACTACCAGGTGTGGAAACAAGGTCTAGAATCAAAGGGCGTTAGAGTTAACCTAGCAAAAATCAAAGTCTTAGTAAGTAGGAAAGCAGACAAATCACAAATTCCCTCAGGTAGATGGCCCTGCTCAATCTGTAGGAAAGGCATAAGTAGAAATTCCATAAGATGTACTTGGTGTAAGCTATGGACACATATGAGATGCAACAATATCAGAGGAAGGTTAACAGGGAAACTAGTTTTTGTGTGTGGGAGGTGCACAGGTATAATTAAAACAAAATTGTACAGAAAATAGATTCCATCGAATGCCAGGAGGAAAACTATAAGTAATTGATAGCTTCTATTACTTAGGTGAATAAGTTAGTAGTGGGGGTAGATGCTCAGAGAGCATAGCTGCTAGAATAAGAATAGGTTGGCCAAAGTTCAAAGAGCTCCCACATCTGTTGGTAACAAAGAGCCTCTCCCTCAGAGTGAAAAGCAGATTGTATGATGCCTGTATGTAAACAGCCATGCTACATGGTAGTGAAACATGGGCTGTGACTGCCAAGGACATGCATAGGCTTGAAAGAAAAGAAGCTAGTATGCTCCACTGGATGTGTAATGTCAGTGTGCATATTCAACAGAGTGTAAGCATCTTGAGAGAAAAGTTAGGCATAAGAGGCATCAGATGTGGTATGCATGAAAGACAACTGTATTGGCAGGATCATTTGATGTATATGGATGTGGACAGCTGTATGAAAAAGTGCCAATCACTACCAGCAGAAGGAAGCTGTGGAAGAGGGAGACCTAGGAAGACATGGGATGAGTTGGTGAAGCATGATCTTCGAACCTTGGGCCTCACAGAGGCAATGATTAGTGACCGAGACCTTTAGTAATATGGTGTCCTTGAGAAAACTCTTCAAGCCAAGCGAAATCATAGTTGTGGCCATTGTCAGTGTCATGCAACTAGCACCCTTGACAGTGGCACATAAAATGCACCTTTCAAGTGTTAGGCCTCATGGAGGCAATGTGGCTAATGCCAGTGTTGTAGAACTAGCACCTGTGCTGGTGGCAAGTAAAAAGCATCTTTTGAGTGCTGGGCCTCATGGAGGCAATGACAAATGACTGAGACCTTCGGCAATATGCTGTGCTTGAGAAGGAAAATCCATCAAGCCAAGTGAAATCAGAGTTGTGGCAGATACTGGTGTCATGCAACTTGCACCCATGCTGGTGGCACATAAAAGCACCCATTATACTCTCAGAGTGATTGGTGTTGGAAAGGGCATCCAACTGTTGAAATTGTGCCAAATCAGACTGGAGCCTGGTGCAGCCCCTCAGCTTACCAGCCCTTTGTCAAACCATCCAACCCATGCCAGCATAGACAACAGACGTTAAATGTTGATGAAGATGATGAAGTTAATGTTAAATATTTTTCTCATACAAACTGATCAACAATGAAGTAGATAAAAACAACTATTTTGCTCACAATATAAAATACCCAGTAGAATAGTGTGTTTTGCTATGGGACACAAAGACAAACACTGTAACACTTGTTTCTTTGCAGTCAGTGAATAAATTCATTCCCAATGTTACATTCATTGTGGCTAAGAGATACATGTTGACCAATCAGAGTAATATGTTCAGGGTATGGTACATATACAAATCAATGTAATTTCCATGTGTTTCACATTTTCTATTCAATTTATAAAACATTAAATAGAACATTCTAAAAGTATGAAATGATGACACAAAAAAAAAAAATGTGCATGGAACTGAAGTTTTACTCTCTTAAATTTGTGCTTATAAAGTGATCAATTTAATGTGTATACATGCACAGGTATGGCTGGGTGATTAAGAAGTTTGTATTGGAACTATGTGGTTAAAGGTTCAGCCCTACTGTATGAACATTAACATTGTCAGCTATTGTTCTATTCTATAACCATGAGTCAACCAGTACCTTGTGAGTGAAATTAGTTGATAGAAACCTGTTGCACATGTGTGTGTGTGTGTGTGTGTGTGTGTGTGTGTGTGTGTGTGTGTGCACGTGCATGTATGTGTTTGTGTGATTGATTATTAAGTATATAAAATTAGATATGAATTGTAAAGAAAAAGTAGGTCTTAATTGTTGTCTATAATTACATTTATTTTGAGTGTAGACATATATATTAAATACATTCCCTTAATTTTTATGTGTGTTTTGCTGACTGTAAACAAGTAACAGCCTTGCTATCAATAAAACAGCTTTGCTATCATTTGCTTGCAGTCAACTGTGAAAGCATATTCAGTGTTATTGACGTGCTTTGACATATTGCACGATCTATGCAAACTAAAAGGCTCATTCAAAAGATATTGCTTATTTCCAGTTCACCACATAACTATGTCTGGGCTGTTTGTTGTTTGATAAAATAGGGGATCATTACTTTGCTTGGAAACTAGTGAGAGCTGGTAACAGGAAGGGCATCTTGTTGTAAAATATCTGCCTCAACAAATTCTGTCCGACCCATGCAGGGATGGAAAAGTAGGTATTAAGACAATAATGATGATGATAATGATGACAATGACAACGGTGATGGTGATGATGATGATGGTGGTGATGATGATGACAGTGACAGTGATTGCAAGGCTGATGAATCAAAAATCTTTACCAGGTTGTCACAGGTAGCCTTTTGTATAAGCAGAACTGAATTCAGTACATTTTAAAGTATTATTGCAGCCTAAATAAAAGTCACAGACCATGATGTGATATGTAGTGAACTGGGCCATTGGGAGCTAAATGTCTTTTTTAGATACGAAGACACTGCAGCAATAATGCTAGGATATGACCTGCTTACCATTCAGCTGCTTGTCTGGTACCATATCAATTTAGCTAAGGAAGATAAAAGTGCCAGTCAGTCAAATACTGGGATAGAGGAAACTGATTAACCCCTCTATCCCTCAAAACTACTGGCTTCATGCCTAAATCAGAAACCATATCAATTTAGCTAAATTAGTGATCCAAGCTTTTATATAAATATAATTTAATGTCATTCTAACCTTCTTTCTTTCTTTTATTCTTTTATTTGTTTCAGTCATTTGACTGCAGCCATGCTGGAGCACCGCCTTTAGTTGAGCAAATCGACCCCAAGACTTATTCTTTGTAAGCCTAGTACTTATTCTATCGGTCTCTCTTGCCGAACTGCTAAGTGACGGGGACATAAACACACTAGCATAGGTTGTCAAGCAATGTTGGGGGGGGGGACAAACACAGACACACAAACATATACATACACAGACACACACACACACACACACATATATATATATATACGACGGGTTTCTTTCAGTTTCCGTCTACCAAATCCACTCACAAGGCTTTGGTTGACCCGAGGCTATAGTAGAAGACACTTGCCCAAGGTGCCACACAGTGGGACTGAACCTGGAACCATGTGGTTGGTAAGTAAGCTACTTACCACACAGCCACTCCTGCGCTTATAGTATTTATCTAAGAAAATGATGTTTCTCACAGTTGTGTGTATTTGTCTGGCAAGTGACTTGATTTGAGACTGTTGAAAGTGAAGAATTTTATATTACTGGAAGAATCATTGTAGCCATCTTAAAATGCACAAAATCTGTAAAAACACATTTTATATATTTCATGAGGCATTGAAATTTTTATCAAGCTGTAACTGAGTCACTGGCACAGAGGAGCTGTGACCAGCGGAACTATGACTAGAGGAGCTATGAACAGAGGAGCTGTGACCAGAGGAGTTGTGAGTAGCTTGCACGGGTGCAACAAAAATGTTGACACTTCAAAAAAAATAAATATAAAGTGAATTTGATAATATAATGGTTTCAGTTTTTGGCACAAGGCCATCAATTTTGGGGAAGGGGATAAGTTGATGACATAAATCCCAGTGTTCAACTGGTAGCTATTTTATCAAGATGATAGAATTTAAACTCAGAATGTAAAAGCAGATGAAATGCTGCTAAGAATTTTGCCTGTTATGCTAATGATTCTGCCAGCTCACCATTTAGAAAAAGGTGAATTTAATAATGAATTCAATTCACTTTGTTTTTCAAGCATTGGTGTGGGTGCTGGTGCCACATAAAAAGAAGCATTGGTGATAGAGCCTTGTAAAAAGCATTTGTGATGGTGCCATGTAAAAAACATCCAATACACTCTTTAAAGTGGTTGGCATTAGGAAGGGCATCCAGCTGTAGACACCAAGCCAAATCAGATTATGGAACCTGGTGTGACCCTTGGCCTTACTAGTTTCTGTCAAGCCATCCAATCCATGCCAGCATGGAAAACAGATATTAAATGTTGGTGACAATGATGATGATTCTGTTTTTGTATCCATAAATTTTCTCCTATCCATCAAATAGTATAATTTAAGGCAGATATTGTAAAATGGTAAATTTATATGATCTACCTGACTCATGAATAGCAAGAAAAGATTATGCTCTTAAAAAAATAAACATTAGACAATCAATTAGAGTAAACTATTCAGTAAATACAAATTAAATATTGAATTGCAGAACACTCCATATTTGTGAGACATATTATAACCACTGTGACAATTACTGTTAGCACCACCATCACCACCGCCGCCGCCACCACCACCACCACCACCACCACCACCACCACCACCACTACCCAACAACAATAACAACATCGTCACCATCATCATTGCCATCATCATTGTTGCAATCTTTATTATGTATCAAACCTTTCCCTCCTCTCTATTATGATTTGCATGTACATCTGTGTGCATAAAATTACAGTAGATTGAGTCACAGAAAGAAAAAGTAAAAAAAAAAAAAAGGAGTTGAAAGAACAAGTATGAAAAATTAAAAATGAAAGTGGGGAAGTAGAATAGAATAATGTTGAACAGAAAAATTGTTGTCAGCAATATTAAAAAGATATAAAACAAAAGTGGGAAAGAGAGAAAAGATATTTTGATAAGGAAAATATGAGAAAAAGGAAGAGCATACAAAGTTATCACTCTGAACATAAGTGAGCAAGAGACAACATCATATTTATATTCTTTGTAGGAGAAAAACAAGAAGAAAGTAAGAAATAAAATATATTTTAGAACAAAGAAAACAAAGAAATGAATAGTTTGAAATTAGATGCACAAGTAACTGAAGTTAATGGCAAATAATTTTCTTTTAAATAAACAACAATTCTATCTATCTATTTGATATATACTATTATTCAAGCATTAATTGGAATGCGCAAAGTTGTTTTGCAATATTGTGTCTAATCAATAACCATTATATTCGATTCTCATACTCATAAAAAACAAATTTATTAATATAATTGTTAGTTTTGACACCATGAAATCGTTTTGTTTATTGAGTACGTGATCTGCAAACAATGCAATCTCTTTGAATCTTGTAGTTGGCCATTTTAACTTTACCAGCTACAGAAAGTAAGGTTTAAATAAAGCAAAGATTGATATTGACTCACTGACAAACTATTTGATTAATAAAATACAGTTGAAAAATGGCACTTCAGCTGAATGTGTAAGGTATTAGATTTTTCATTCATAGCTAGAATTTTGCTAGAGTTGTGTGTCAGTATCCATAGAAATAAACCCTCTGTGTTTAATTATTCCTTGTTTAATTCTTCATTTTCAAAAATGACCAAGACCTGATAGCACTTCTTAAAGAGAATGCAGCTATATAAGCAACCGGAGAATCTTGAATGTTCTCACCTAAGCTACACCTATGTGTCTTTAGGCAGAAAAAAAAAAAAGCTATAGAAGCAGTGATATTTCGTTGTTGCTACCATGTGATACCTTGTCTTTCACAATAAAAGATCCATTGTTTCTTACACTGGACATAGATTATTGTACAAGAGGGGTGTGCCAGATAACTAGTCTTGTTCTTTTGTCTCTAACTGCTTGAGCCTGAGGCAAGGCAGATTGAAATAATTAGAGGCATTGTAGAGATGGAATGGAACAATCTATGTGTTTTGCTGTGCTCTAAGATATATATCTAACAGCAACATTGCTGGATATTGTTTTTCTGCCTTTTGAAACAACCACTGATGGCTGGGTTAACCTCCTCACTGTCTACCAGAAATCCAGTTGTCACATATGTTGGGTGATAAGCTGTTAAAAGAATTTACTGTAGATTTAAGACTCATTGCTTAGTCTTTACCTGATTTAGCTACTCTGCCAATGCTGTTGCCATAAAACTGGTGCAGACAGTTTTGGGTTCCACTTGTGAGAGCTAGGTACTAGTGGGGAGCCAGTGACAGAGGAATTGTTCTGGAAAGGAATTAGCAGCACCCCATTCAACAATACTGTCCCTCCTTGACACTCCATACCTTATGTTAAGAATGAAATACTAAAGTGCTTGGAAACTTGTATAATATACAGAACAGTGGTATATCAAAGGTACTGAAACATAATGATAATGTAAACTTGAATATTGCTTTATGAAAATGTACCATGCTGTCTGTGTAATGAGGGATAGCATTTCAAATCTGTCTCTATTCAATACTCCTTACCACCACCTATCTATACTGCTAAACATCACTCCTTCACTCTACAGGTTACTCATTATTAACAAGGATCTCTCTCTCCCTCTCTCATTCTCTCCCCCTCTCTCATTCTCTCTCTCTCTCATTCTCTCCCTCTCTCTTACCATTACCACTCTCTAGAGCAATTCATTACTTGCTCTCTTTTCTTACCATCACTACCTTTATGCTGTCTATCACTCTATGCTTTATATTACTTTTCCCCTTTTATTCAGTGTTAATTTATAGTAGTCTCACTCCCATCAATCCTTCTTTCACTTTTATTATTCCTTCTTCCATCATCTTGTCTCCTCCCTCCGTTTTTCTTCCCTCATCATGCTGCTTATGCTATGTTTCTAATCAATCCTCTTACTGGCAAATGTGTAGCTGTGATCATTGTCTCCCTTCCATTACTCCCTCCTTTACCACTCTCTTCAGCTCATTCATTTCTTTTCTCACAATATACTCTAGTCTTTCACTCATTTGCTTTGGTTCCAATTTTGTAATCATTCTCTTCTATTTCACATTCTCAATCATGTCTTGAACAAACAGGGACAGTGTACAGTAGAACAGATTCTTCAGTTTTCTAAGTGACAAGAGCAAGTGCCATGATAAAATGCACTCACTACATTCTTAGGGTCATGAGGATTCTTTGGTCTTAGTGAGGACATGACAACCTCTCTAGCACTGATGTCACAGTAAGATATACCCAGTACACTCTGTAAAACATTTGCATTAGGAAGGAGCATTCAATCAAAGAAATTATGTCAAAATGGAATGTATGAATAATATGTGACCTCTGACTAATCTAGTGGGGCAGTAACTCCAAATAAGAATTGGCTTGGACCTTGATGACCCATCCAATTCATCCAGTAGAGAAAGTGGATATAAAATATAGATGAAGGTGATGATGAAATAATCTGAATTTATATAATAATATACAATTTTTATGAAAGTGTAGATAGCTAAGTTAATTTGGTACCAAACAGTCAACTGAAAAAGTTAGTTGTTGATGCCCTGTTATTGGCATTGCACTAAATCTGTGATTAAGTCACTTAACTCAGAAATGATTCAGTTCATCAAGGTGTAAATTCTTTTTATTCTTTTATTCTTTTACTTGTTTCAGTCATTTAACTGTGGCCATGCTGGAGCACCGCCTTTAGTCAAGCAAATCGACCCCAGGACTTATTCTTTGTAAGCCTAGTACTTATTCTATCGGTCTCTTTAGCCAAACTGCTAAGATACGGGGATGTAAACACACCAGCATCGGTTGTCAAGCGATGTTGGGGAGACAAACACAGACACACAAACATATACACACACATACATATATATAAACATATATACAACAGGCTTTTTTTAGTTCTCATCTACCAAATCCACTCACAAGGCTTTGGTCAGCCCGAGGCTATAGTAGAAGACACTTGCCCAAGGTACCACGCAGTGGGACTGAACTCAGAACCATGTGGCTGGTAAGCAAGCTACTTATCACACAGCCACTCCTATGCCTGTGTACAAAGAAGGAATATCTCACCATTGTAAACTGCAGTTGAACTGTACAGATGATGTGTTTTATTAGTTTCCCTTACTTCACTGTTGTTGATTGAAACTTGTGATATACACAGCTAAGCCAAGAAGTTCTCTTGCTTTTAATCGCTTCAGTCATTCATTCATTCATCTAACCTGTATTACTAACATGTACTTTCATAATGTGTAATTATTTAAATTAATTCTTCAAATAACTTTCAAATTGTAATTCCCTAAAACCTTAGTTTTTTTCTCCCCATTTCATAATGTTTTTGCCATTGTTCTCTAAAATTCGTAAGCACTCTTGTTTTATTTATGTCTCTCACTGTTATCCTGTTTCTCTCGTAGGCACTTTTGTTTTAAATTCGCCATTGCTTGTCTGTGATGTGCCCCCCCCCCCCAATCCCTGCCCCCACCAGAAATCTATTCTCAATACTGGAAACCCCTACAGAGCTCTGCCTTGCTTCTCTACTAGAAGACTTTCACACCTCCATCCCTCCCTCCTCTCTCCTTCCCTGCCACTAACAATTGCCCACACTACTACTGCATGCACCAAAAGGTGATATGTTACTTAGTAAATTATTAGCAAATTAACAAACCACACACCTCTTTCTCTCTATATATAACGGACTAATCAATAGCAGATCATTTATATAATTAATTTATACATTGACCTATTTATATTTGCAATAGCAATGCTTATATTTACAACACTTTTCACCACCAATAGGGACAACAATTTTAACATGTTTGACTGATGGTTGATTAAAGCGAGACCAAATGATGTGACACGTCTGTTATGAAACGATCATGGAAATCTTCTTTTAAGTGCCCAATACCATCTCTCTTGCCCATGTTCCCACCGCAGCTCTTTCTCAGTTCTCAGGGTTGGTACTATTAATGTAGGCACATTGAAAGGTAGGTCTAGTGAGATTGTTGAGATGCTTTAATCAGGACATGTTAATGTATGTTGTATCCAAGAAGCAAGGTGGAGAGGAGCTTCAGCCCACAGGCAAGACACATAGGTGTAAAGTCTGGGAAGGTAAAAGTGATGGAGTAGATGGTGTGGGCATATTTCTTGCAGAGAAATGGGTGGATAAGGCCATAGAGATAGTCAAAGTGAGTGATAGAGTGCTTAAGCTCAGGCTAGTCTTGTAGAGTAGCATAGCATTAATTATCTCTGCTTGTGCCCCACAAGTGGTCCTACCAAATGAACAGAAGGACCATTTTTATGATATTCTTCCGCAGGTTACTGCTAAGATGAATGACAATGATCTCATCTTCGTGGCTTGTGATTTCAATGGGCATGTTGGACAGCGGCCTGGTATTTTCCATGGTGTTCATGGGGCCATGGGACTAGTTCCCAAAACAAAGAGGGAACAGGCTACTGGAGTTCTGTGATGCAAATAATCTATTGATCTGCAACACCAACTTCAGAAAACTGACCAGCCAGATGATAACCTACCAACTAAGTGGCTATGCTAGCCAGATCAATTACGTTCTCACCAGGCAGCGAGATGCAGGGTTGTTCTTTAACACAAAGACCATTCCTGTTGAAGAATGTATCCCCCAGCATAGACTAGTCATTAGTGACTTTAGACTCCAGGTCAGAAGGATGCCAAGAAGCAGACCAATCTGGAAAAGAAGGATTTAGAAGCTTAAAGACCCTTCATGTGGCCAGAGATTTAGGGACATCCTAATTGAGAAATTTGATGAGAGGGAGGAGGAGCTACAAACTTGTGATGTAGAGGGAAACTGGAAATTCCTGCAGGACAGCTTACTGAGTGCCACAGACCAAATCTGTAGGTGGTGCAAAGTCCTAACCAGACCTAGGGTAATGTGTGGAACATTGCTGTAGACAGGGCCATTAGAGCAAAGAAACAGGCCTGGATGATCTGGAAGAGTGGGGGCAGTAGGGAGCTGTATCATATAGCCAAAAGGGAAGCTAGGAGACAGGTATATCTAGCCAAGGGAGAAGCAGAAAAGAAGTTTGCTTATATTCAGTGACGTGAAGACCAAAGAATTGAAGTGTTCCGGATTGCAAGACAGTGTGTGAGAGAAAATTGTGATGTCATAGGAGAGAAAGGAATCCACATTGATGATGGTACACTTGCATTTAGGGATTCTGTAAAGAAAGGGGCTTGGAAATGCCGTTATGAAAGACTGCTGAATGTAGAAAAAGACTGGGAGGAGGAGAGTCTGCCAAATGTAGACCCAATTGAAGGACCAGCTACCCAAATGGACAGTAACTTGGTAGATATAAGCAATTAAGGATATAAAGACATGGAAAGCTCCTGGCCCTTCAAGAATCACTGCTGATATGCTTAAAATATCTGGCAGTGTAGGTTATAGTTCAGTCATCCATTTGTAAATCAGGTGATTCATGAAGGAGCCATACCCAATGACCTTGTTCTAATAGCTGAATCACTACCATAACTAGAGAAGAAGTTCCAGGTATGGAAGCAAGGTCTAGAATTGAAGGGCCTTAGAGTTAACCTAACAAAAATCAAAGTCTTAATAAGTAGGAAGGCAGACAAATCACAAATCCCTTCAGGTAGATGGCCCTTCTTGATCTGTAGAAAAGATGTAGGTAGTAACTCTGTAAGATGCACCTGGTGTAAGCTTTGGACATATAAAAGGTGTAACAATATCAAAGGAAGGTTAACAGGGAAACCTTTGTGTGTGGTAGATGCACAAGTACAATAAACACTGAAAATGTGCAGAAAATAGATTCCATCAACTGCCATGGGGGTAAGCTAGTGGTAGTATATAGCTTCTGTTACCTAGGTGATTAAGTCAGTAGTTGAGGTGGATGCTCTGAGAGCATAGCTGTCAGAATAAGATTAGGCTGGGCAAAGTTTAGAGAGCCCCTGCCTCTGCTGGCAACAAAGGGCCTATCTCTCTGAGTGAAAGGCAGATTGTATGATGCCTGTCTGTGAACAGCTATGCTACATGGTAGTGAAGCATGGGCTGTGACAGCCAAGGATATGCATAGGCTTGAAAGAAATGAAGCCAGTATGCTTCGCTGGATGTGCAATGTCAGTGTGCATGTTTGAAAGAGTGTAAGCATCTTGAGAAAAAAGTTAGGCACAAGAGGCATCAGATGTGGTGTGCATGAGACAAATGCACTGGCATGGTCATTTGATGCATATGGATGAGGACAGCTGTGAAAAGAAGTGCCGATCCCTAACTGTGGAGGGAATCTGTAGTAGGGGTAGACCCAGGAAGACATGGGATGAGGTGGTGATGCATGATCTCAAACTTTGGGCCTCACAGAGGCAATGACTAGTGACCAAGACCTTTGGCAATATGCTGACCTATAGAAGACCTGTCAAGCCAAGTGAAATCACACTTTTGGCTGATGCTTGTGTCATGTAACTAGCACCCATGCAGGTGGCACGTAAAAAGCACCTTTCAAGCATTGAGCCTCACGGATGCAAAGTGGTTGAGCTCCTTTCGAATGTTGGGATTCACAGAGGCAATAACTGAAACCTTTTGCATTGCGTTGTGCTTGAGAAGAAGACTCATCAAGCCAAGCAAAATTGCAGTCATGGCAGATACTGGTATCATACAAATTATACTCATGCCGGTGTCATGTAAAAGCACCTTTCAAGTGTTGGGCCTCACAGAGGCAAGGACTGAGACCATTTTGCATTATGCTGGGCTTCGAGCATTGGGCCTCATGGAGGCAATGATCAAGTCCATTTGGCATTATGCCATGCTTGAGAAGAAGACCTATCAAGCCAAGTAAAACAGCAGTTGTGACAGATACTGGTGTCACACAAATGGCACCCATGCCGGTGGCACATAAAAGCACCCATTACACTTTCGGAATGGTTGACTTTAAGAAGGGCATCCAGCAGTAGAAACCATGCCAAAACCGACTGGAGCCTGGTGCAGCCTTCCAGCTTGCCAGCCCTGGTCAAACTGTCCAACTCATGCCAGTATAGACAATAGATGTTAAATGACGATGATGATGATGATGACAATGACTGATAAATTCAACTCTATCCAGCTGGTACAGCAACTTAGAGAGGATGTGCTACTTTTAGCTGAAGTTTTCTCAATGAAGATGATGTTTTCATTTGGTGCTCCTATGAATCATTGTTATATTTATAAGCACTGGATAAAAACGGAAATAAACAGAATTAATGTTATGTCTTAGTACATCAACTTACACTTATCAACTAAAATTCTTGTTTCATTCGCTTTATGACACAAACTCTTGACTTCTATTGAATATTTGGTTGTTTCCAATGCTGATATGTCTTTAGAGTAACTTTTCTTTACAATCTCTCCTTGTCATAACCAATAAAATATTCTTAATTTACAGTCAATATCATTATAAGATTTTTCTTTAATATTTACTCTTATTATGGACTTTCTTATGATCCAGAACAAATATTCATAAGATTGTCTTCATTATAATTATCATAATTTAACAGGAAAATGAACACACTGGATCTAATTTCAAATCACATCAGTTTTAGTGTGCTTTTCTGATCAGTAAAAAATAAACCATGATAAATAGTTCAAGTTAGGATGAGTAATAGCGATGTCCAAGCTCATCTTGAGTAAAAGTCAAAACAAAAGGTCAACTTCTACAGCACTATTATCAGAAAGCATTCAATATAGTAAAAATCACCAAAACTCTAGATACTCAGCTGTCAAATTCATCCAGCTCAAACTAGTTTTATAGAGTGGTATAGTTAAGAGCTGTGAAATTTGTGTGAAATTTGAGGGTATTTTGTAAGTTTTCTTGTTGAACAAGTGCTATAATAAACCTTGTGAAAGACCTAAAGCTGTGAAACCGATGACACTAGAAGATGCTCAGACACAGGCATGGTTAAGGGGTTAAACAGTTTACTTCACAACTAAGTGGTTTTGTATTTGATCACACAGTGAAAAATGCCTTTGAAAAATGCCTTTTATCATAGTCTTAGATCAACCAAAATTTTCTGAATGAAATTTGTAAGGTGGAAACAGGAAATCTATTAGAGGAACTGTTCTTATTCTTGAATGATAAACTTTACCTGTTGTTTGGTTTAATACCACCACCTGGCCATTAAGTGTTTTTAGCAAACATTTGGGCCATGTCTCTAATCTGTGAATAACTTCCTCCTCCCCACTCCCAGTCTCAGAGCCCCCCCTCCCCAAATGTCATAGGTTCTGCCCTTCCTAAATCATGCACAAAAATAAATAAATAAATAAGTTGTGAGTATGAAAGGGAAACTTCCAGTAATACAATATTTAGTGAAAAGGAATTTTTTTTCCATTGTCAACTATCATGCCAATTACATTTGTCAATGATATGGTTTATATGATGCAAATCTGATATTAATATAAAACTTTTAGGAAACACTTTGACATTTACAAAGCCATGATTTCAAGTATTTAGTACAGATTCTAGTCCTTGTCTATAAATTTTTTTTTTCTTTTCTGTAATATGTTTAAACAGGCATTAATTAGGTAAATTGAAGAACATAATATAATGTTGTTGTTATTCAGCTTCAAGTCAGTCCTTATTGAACAGATCCATGATCAAATGTGTTCCAGCTATGACCCTTCTATCTTTCTATGAATGTCGGCAACTATATTATCCAACTTGTCATTTCTCTTTCTTTTCTAATGCTAGTGTGATTTGAAGAAAATGTGACTGCTATTTTTAGCAAGTAAAATGGTCATGTAAGCACTCACTTGTTAACTTATAATTAGCATTATTTAGTCCCAGGTTAACCCTGATTGAAAAAAAACTAAGATTAAAATTATTTCAGCTGCAAGCATCCTGTCTTTTTGTATAAATAGAACTTCACTGTTCAATATAATCTCTTTTTTTAAGGTGGTTCAGTGTCATTTGAAAGAATTTGGTTGCTATTTCTGGTAAGTTGATGACTATTTAGAGGCTTCCTTGTTGGCTTGCTTTCTCTGTTGCTGTATAACTTCAGTCAACCCTGTTAGTATACAGATGACCAAGTCAGTAAAACCCAAAAAGAATTTGTAGATATATGTTAGATATGATAGGGTCTAATGTTTTTTTGGAAAAACAGTTTCTATTCGATTGCACAGGCTACAATCAATTCATGGCTATAACATTCATATGTTAGTATTGTATGCCTCACACAATTTGTATATACTACAGATTTAACCTCACTAATGCAGGATATACTAGTCTAACAGTTTTGATGGTTTGGAATGGTAATTTGAATCGGGCAGGCATTAGAATATGATGGCTGCTTGACCAGCTGTGGTGTCCTGCATTATGTCTGCCAAATCTGACTTACAGTGGTTGATGCTGCAACAGAGGGATAGTTATTAACTATTTTTACTGATATTTTCCCCTTATATATGTCTCCTAAGCTTGTAGTGAAAGAGGTAGTACGCAGCAAAATGTAAACAGTGACATTAACCCATTTGTTACCACATTTCTGTCAACATGCACTGCTTTTGTTTCAATTAATTTTTAAGATAATGAAGTATTTTGTAAAACAACTTTCTCATTATTGAGCTGGGGTCTGGAACAAATTAACATAAAATTTTCATGGGAGATTATAAGTTTATGTCAAAGACACACATATCTTTCTGAAAGCTCCATACCAATTTAACTTTATACACCATTTGCTATTATGGGGCGGTACTCAGGCAGGTTGGTATCAACAGAGTTAAATCTGTTACAGAAGGTGTCAGTACTGAAACAGAGTTGAGACTGATACACTGATGAAAGCCTTGAGTGCAGAATATGATAGAGGTTCATCAACAGTATATGATGCTAAGAAACAAGAGAAAATAATAAAGTATTATGCTGGCACCAAAATCAAGAATGCTTACCAAAATAGTAGAAGCATTAAAAGAAAGTAAGCAGACACAGGTAGAAAGGACTCTTAAGCAATGGTGGCAACAGTTTTATGATGATGATAGAATTTCTGGAGAAATTATCTTTGAACAGGCTAAAATATTCATAAGTAATTTAATATTCAAGAACATTTTAAATATTCAAATGCCTGACTTCACCTGTTTAAGGCACTTTATCAGTTGATATGATGTGTATTGTGAAAAGAAAATGCTGATGAAGCTACTGCTTTAGATTATGTGGTTATGTTTGCAAATTAAGTGATCAGTGGAAATTTATCAGCATAATCTAATTATGTAAAGTCACAAACACTTAAGGATATATTTCAGAGGGTTGCCAACAAGAATATTTAGCAACCCCATAATAGTATTCAAAATCTTCTTCCTAGTACTTCCTCAGCTCATAAAAGATGATGACACAGATGTAAACTCATCTGATGTTTCTCAACTTTAATCACAAGACGTGTAGAAGCATAAATACATTTTAGAAGTGAGATTACAGAAAAAGTTAAGGTAAATGAATAACTGATTTTTAAAATTCTTTTATTCTTTTACTTGTTTCAGTTATTTGATTGTAGCCATGCTGGAGTACCACCTTGTCAAGTTTTAGTTGAACAAGTCAACTCCAGGACTTATTTTCTGAAGCCAAGTACTTATTCTATTGGTCTCTTTTGCTGAACTGCTAAGTTATGGGGATGTAAACACACCAACACCGGTTGTCAAGCAGTGATGGTGGGGACAAACACAGACACAAAAGGATGCACACACACACACATGTATGCACACACACACACATGTATGCACACACACACACATGTATGCAATGTATGCACACACACATGTACGTGCACACACACACACACACACATGATACAAATAAGAAGGTGACATCTTTTTGAATGCAGAGTTGCCATTAGAACAGCTGAAATACTGGGTAAATTACCCTTATATATGTATATATATATATATATATATATATATATACACAACAGGCTTCTTTCTGTTTCTGTCTACCAAATCCACTCACAAGGTTTTGGTCAGCCTGAGGCTATAGTAGAAGACACTTGCCCAAGGTGCCATGCAATGGCACTGAACTCTAAACAAGCATCTTACCACACAGCCATGCCTGCACTTAAAAAGAAAGTGACTTCTTTTATCTTTTACTTGTTTCAGTAATGAGACTGTGGCCAAGCTGGGGCACTGCCTTGAAGTCTTAGTTGAATGAATTGCCCCCAGTACTTATTCTATTGGTCTCTTTTGCTGAACTGCTAGGTTATGGGGGCGTAAATACACCAACACTGGTTGTCAAGTGGTAATGGGGAGACAAACACAGACACAAAGACACACACACACACACATATATACATACTTTTGGAGAGTTTAAGTTGAGTTGGTGGTATTTTTTCACCAAATAATTGAACTCCCGAGAAGGTTTATGAGTAGCACAGCAATCTGTGTTTCCGATTAACTTAGGAAAATCAAACCGAAGGCTGATTATTGTGGAGGTTGTTGCACTTTAATGATCATAGAACATATAAGTTTGCAAGCATTGTGAAGTAGTGCTACTGAAGTGTCTTGGTGTAGATTATGGATAATGACTACAAAATATAGTTGTTTTACATGAAAGCGAAATTTCTTGTCTGAAACAGCCACATAAATGGTGTAATGATATTGAAGGAAGATGTTGAAACTTCCCCCCTTTGTGTTTATTTTTCTCAGCAGCAAAGGAGCTATATTTTCGGAGAGATAAGCTAACAAAAGCTCCTTTATTCTGTCTTCCACATAGCCCATGCATAAATGAACAGCAAATGGTGTATAAAGTTAAATTGGTATGGAGCTTTCAGAAAGATATGTATAGTTTTCATGACTGGAAGCAAAACTCTTATTTAAAGGTTGATTCTTTGGGACAAATCATATGCGATTGTTTAAAAAAGGCCAAAATGACAATGCTAAAACATATTTGAAACAATGGACAACAGTCAAAATATTATAATGGATGGGTAAATAAGCATCCTTAAAGTGAAAGAATGCATTGGTAGGTAAACAAAGGTATCAACAAATAGAAGAGAGGGAACACCACCTTTCAAGTAACTCAGAATAGGTAAAAGTAAGCTTGCCAAAGTTTAATGCAGTTTAAATATGGAGGTGAAGATTGTTTGGTATTGGATATTCATTGTGTACAGTGTTCCTAGTCAATTTAACCACTGTGGCAGGTGAACAGTCGAAATAAATAGACAAAATCCTTTCATTTTTATAAAAATATTATAAAAGTGTGGAAAACCCTACATACAAAAAAAAAGACTATGTCCATTTAGGTCCATTTACACAGGAGCTCTGGGCAAAATGTTTAGTGCATGACCATCCTTGGGACATAAATAATGTGTGCATAAAGTTGGATAAAAATCAGTTGCAAATTGTGGAAATGTATGCATTTTGTGATCCTCGTTAATTTAATTACCGTTGCTAGTAGACAGTGGAAATAAATAAATAGACACAATCCTTTCACTTTTATAAAAAGATTGAAAAAGTATGGAAGACCCTACATACAAAAAACTATGTCCATTTACATCCATTTACATAGGGGCTCTGGGCAAAATGTTATAGAGCATGACCATCTTTGGGACATAAATAATGTGTATGTAAAGTTTAGTGAAAATCAGTTGAGAATTGTGGAAACATATGTGTTAGTCATTATACACACATACTGGGATTTATATATACTATAAATATATATATATTGGGTTGGCAACTAAGTTCCTGCCGTTTTTTTAAATTAAAATTTTTAAAAGGGTTAGTAAAAAATAACAACTAATTAATCAATAATGTATTCACCCTTGTTGCTTACAACTTCTTCCCAACATTCAACAAGATTTTCAATACCTCATTGGTAGAAATCACCTGATTTTGACTCGAAAAATTGATCCAATCAAGCTTTCAATTCTGCATTAGTATTGAATGAAACTCCGCGCACTGCATTTGAAAGTGATTGAAAGAGGTGGAAATCCGCTGGTGCCAAACAGGAGAGTATGGCAGGTGTGGCAGCACTTCCCAGCCATGTGTTTGAATGGCTTCCTTGGTCATATTGGTGATATGAGGGCGGGTGTTGACATGCAGCAGAACTCCATGCTGCTGATTACGTCTTTTCTCTTGAATAGTCATGTTAAGTTGTTCTATCTGTTGAAAATAGAGTTCCACGTTGACCGTTTGGTTCTGTTCAAGCAATTCGTAATGTATAATCCTTTCCTAGTCCCACCATATGCACAACATCGTTTTACGAGGATGAAGATCTTCTTTCACATGTGGTATCATTAGTTTACTGGAGCTTAGCTAATCCTTATGCTGCTTCATATTGATGTACAGGCACCATTTTTCATCACCAGTAACAATTCAGTAAAGAAATCGTTGCTTATGTCCATGAGTTGAGAGGTGACAAGCAAGCAAACCAGCAGAGATTGTGTCTCATTGATTTTTGTTGTTGTCACTTAAAGCATGCGGAACTCATGCTCCATACTTCTGAACCTTTCCCATCTAGTGAAGATGCTTCTCTATAGCAGTGTAGGAGCATTCCATTTTCTCTGCCAGTTCCCTTGTCATTTGATGAGAATTTTTGTGCAAAAGTTGGTTTAATTGCTCTTCATCAAACTCAACTGGATGGCCAGAATGAGGTGCATCTTCGAGATCAAAATTTCCATTTTTGAACTTGGCATACCAATTACAAGCGGTTCTTTCAGCTATGGCACCCTCTCCATACACAGCACAAATGTCGCGAGCAGCTTTTGCAGCCTTAGAACCTTGATTAAAGGCAAAAAGACGGAAGTATCGAAAATACTCGTTTTTCTTAACTTGACATTCCATTTTAATGATCTGAAAACAGACAAAAATTAACTAAAATTACCTAGAAAAAAACCCAAATAGATTAAAAAATGATTCAAAAATAGAATTCTCGAAAAAATAGATTCTAAAATTTAAAAACGCAATAAATTCTAAAATTTAAAAAAACAGCAGGAACTTAGTTGCCAACCCAATATATATCATCATCATCATTAATCATCATCGTTTAGCGTCCATTTTCCATGCTAGCATGGGTTGGATGATTTGATTGAGGACAGCGAACCAGATGGCTGCACCAGGCTGCAGTCTGATCTGGCAGAGTTTCTACAACTTGATGCCCTTCCTAATGCTAACCACTCCGAGAGTGTAGTGGGTGCTTTTACGTGCCACCAGCACGAAGGCCAGTCTGGTGGTACTGGCAATGGCCACACTCAAATGGTGCTTTTACGTTCCACTGGCACTGAAGCAATACTTGAATGGTGCTCATAGAGCTCCACTAGCACAGGTACCAGTCATGTGGTGCTGTTATCAAATTTGATTTCAATTTCGATCTCACTTGCCTCAAAAGGTTTTCACAAACGGAGTTTAATGTCCAATGAAGGAAAGGTATGCATAAGTGGGCTGGTTATACCCCTGGCATAGGCCATGGGTTATGGTCTCACTTGGCTTGCCGGGTCTTCTCATTTTTCTAAAGGTCTCAGTCACTAGTCATTGCCTTGGTGAGGCCTAATGTTCGAAGGTCGTGCTTCACCACCTCATCCCAGGTCTTCTTGGGTCTACCTCTTCCACAGGTTCCCTCAACCACTAGGATGTGGCACTTTTTCACACAGCTTTTCTCACCCATTCTCACGACATGACTATACCAGTGCAGTCGTCTCTCTTGCACACCACATCTGATGCTTCTTAGGTCCAACTTTTCTCTCAAGGTACTTACACTCTGTTGAATATGCACACTAACATTACACAGCCAGTGGAGCATACTGGCTTCATTCCTTGCAAAGTTACACATGTCCTCAGCAGTCATGGCTCATGTTTCACTGCCATGTAGCATGGCATACACATGTGTTATAGTCTACCTTTTACTCTGAGCGAGAGGCACTTTGTCACCAGCAGAGGTAAGAGCTCTCTGAACTTTGCCCAGGCTATTCTTATTCTATCAGCTACATTTTCAGAACACCCACCCCCGCTACTGACTTGGTTACCCAGGTAACGGAAGCTATCAACTACTTCTAGTTTTTCTCCCTGGAATGTGGCAGAAGTTGTTCTCTGCACATTTTCAGTGTTTATTGCTCCTGAGCATCTGCCACATGCAAAAGCTATCTTCCTAGTTAGCCTTCCTTTGATATTGCTGCACCTCTTATGTGTCCATAGCTTACACTGGGTACATCTTATAGAGTTTCTACCTATGCCTTTTTCTACAGATCGAGCAGGGCCATCTACCTGAAGGGATTTCTGGTTTGTCTGCTTTCCTACTTATTAGGACTTTGGTTTTAGCTTGGTTGACTCTAAGGCCCTTTGATTCTAATCCTTGCTTCAATACCTGAAACTTATCTTCTAGTTCTGATAGTGACTCAACAATTAGAGCAAGGTCATCAGCATAGAGGAGCTCCCAGGGGCATCCTGTTTTGAATTCCTCTGTTATTGCCTGAAGGACTATGATAAATAGGAGGAGGCTGAGGTTTAGTAGATGACATTTGCCTAAGGTGGGACTGAACTCAAAATCATGAGTTTGGAAAGCAAACTTTATTTATGCCAATAAATGCATACATGCACATGTACATACATGTACATACATAAACTTAGTTGTGGAGGCACATGGCCTAGTGGTTAGAGCAGCGGACTCATGGTCGAGGGATTGCGGGTTAGAATCTCAGACCAGACGATGTGTGTGTTTATGAGCGAAAAACCTAAGCTCCATGCGACTCTGGCAGAAGGTAATGGTGAAACTGCTGCTGACTCTTCCGCCACAATTTTCTTTCACCCTTCCTCCTGCATCTTGCAGCTCACCTGCAATGGGCCGGCGTCCCGTCCAGGTGGGGAACCTAAACGCCAAGAAACCGGGAAACCAGCCCTATGAGCCAGGCATGGCTTGAGAAGAAACAAACAACAATCTATGCCTGTAATATCTCTAGATATTCTGCTACCAACATTTAAAAGCTTTGTATATTAAAACTTATTAAAGAAAATGTATTCTACTCAGAAATACAACAAAATACCAACAACAGATTTAAACTAAAAAATAATTTTCTTTACATTTTTACTGATGTGTCACGAAATTCTGGCCCTATGGATTCATTTTTGATACATTTCTCTTGATATATCTATCAATTTTCTTCAAGCAAATTTCACAGCAATTTAGTTGCATAAAGAAAGAAATGATTTCCCTCACCTCTTACTGTTATTATAATTAATGTAAGAAGAATCTTTATCATTGTTATTATTAGTATTGTTGTTGTTGTTGTTGTTGTTATTATTATTATTATTATTATTATTATTATTATTATTATTATTATCATCATTATTATATTTTAAAAAGGATTGACGTAACTCTTCACAAAGGTAAACAGTCAAAACGAAGAGCGCGATTTGATTGTAAGATATTTTATTAGTTGAACGATATTTCAATGTAAGTCTGTCTTTGTCAAGTTCAAAATAAGAAGTGATAAAAATTCAAAATTATAGAAATTTAAACGTAAAGTATGAACGAGAGCAACCAGTGTCCACATATTTATTATTATTATTATTATTATTATTATTATTATTATTATTATTATTATTATCATCATCATCATCATCATCATTATAATAATAATAATAATAATAAGCTGTGTGGTAAGAAGCTTGCTAACCAACCACATGGTTCCGGGTTGAGTCCCACTGCGTGGCATCTTGGGCAAATGTCTTCTGCTATAGCTTCAGGCCGACCAATGCCTTGTGAGTGGATTTGGTAGACGGAAACTGAAAGAAGCCTGTCGTATATATATATATATATATATATGTAAGTGTGTGTGTTTGTGTGTCTGTGTTTGTCCCCCTAGCATTGCTTGACAACTGATGCTGGTGTGTTTACGTCCCCGTCACTTAGCGGTTCGGCAAAAGAGACTGATAGAATAAGTACTGGGCTTACAAAGAATAAGTCCTGGGGTCAAGTTGCTCGACTAACGGTGGTGCTCCAGCATGGCCGCAGTCAAAATGACTGAAACAAGTAAAAGAGTAAAAGAGTATTATTATCATCATCTTCATCATCATCTTCATCATCATCATCATAATAATAATAATAATAATAATAATAATGATATAATAATAATAATAATAATGATAATAATAATAATAATAATAATAATAATAATAATAATAATAATTATTATTATTATTATTATTATTATTATTATTATTATTATTATTATCATTATTATTATTATTATTATCAAGATGGCATGCTGGCAGAATCATTAGCATGCTGGAGGAAATGCTTAGGAGTATTTTACCCATTGCTCTGTTCTGAGTTCAAATTCTGCTGAGATCGGCTTTGCCTTTGATCCCTTCAGGGTCCATAAAATAAGTGCCAGTTGAAGACTGGGTTGATGTAATTGACTCATCCCCTCCCCCAAAATTGCTGCCCTTGTGGCAAAATTTGAAACCATTGTTGTTGTTGTTGTTGTTCTTATTCTTCTTTGTATTTGTTGTTTTTTTCAGTCATAAACATGTTCAGAATGAAAGGTGTTAGCTGGCTCATTCAAACATGCCAAAGAAGTAAATTTATGGAAGCAACAAGAACAACAACACAAACAATAACTGCAAATTGAAACTGAGTCACATACAATATTCTTTGCTGATATGGGTAGCCTGTTAAATCTTTCAATGATATGTTAAAACTTCATTGATAACAAAATTAGGAAGATTTTCGGCAATCATAACCAGTTTTAAATGCTTGTTTTGCTAATTTCTCTGCTCTGCATCAACCTCCACTGCCACATCTCTCATACAATTATTTCTTACCATTCTGGCATGCTTTCTCTTTTGATTGAGATTTCTCATGCACTTCTCCATTCATATCCACCAAACCTTCATTCCCACTATCCTTCTACCACTTTTTCCTCATCCTTTCATTATCCTCTTACTCATTGCCTCACTCTCTCTTTGCATGTTAACACTCTTTCTGCAACTTATTTTCTTTATTCAGTTCTCTTCTTCCCAATCAGCTTAGGTTTCTAAAACTCCCAAGCAATGAGTCTGCCATACATATTATTCAAGTTCAGAGTGATTCATGTCTCAAAAATTGTGCACAAAATTCTCTTCTTCACTGGACAATACATTGTAGGCTAGCATTCTTGATTTAAACTTGTTTATACATTGTATATATATATATATATATATATATATATATATATATATATATAATGTGAAATAGAAAGATGAATAATCTTGTAGTAGATTAATCAAAAGTTTAACCGATACCTTAGTAGCAAAAATCACAGCAGTAAACAGCACGGTTGGAGGTACAACCATCTGGCGTTGCAACCGTGCGTTGGTGCGGATAATTGAAATTAAAACATTATTGGTGAATTGAAGAAATGGAGCTGAACGCAGATTGAACAGAAATCGTTTTATTTCATTCTACACGTGTTTCGAAAGGCACAAATTACCAAAATCCGATTGAATAATGGGACCATATTGTGTCTTTCTCTTCAGGAAGAAAAAAGGAAATCCGTTGGAAAAACAAAAACAGAACAGAGGCGGAGCAAAAAACAAATCGAACTGTGCTCCTAAGAGCCCATGGCGAAACTGTTTATCAGTGTATGTTGAGAACCGGTGGCTGAAGAATTCAACGGGTCAGGCATCGGTCAATCATGTGGGTGAGGGTGTATAGATGTTCTTTGTGACCGAGAATAAAGTTCTGACTATTTAAAGAATATTGGATGTTTTATAAGGGGCGAGAAAAAATCTACTTAGAGACGTGTGTGTGTGTATACTGTTCTATATATGTGTGTGTTGGCGTAGGGGTAGAAAACATTTTTTGTGTACGTGTGTGCGTTTGATCGTTCGGCTGTCAGTGGCTACTGCCGTGATAACCGTTGGGTGGCAGAAAGAAAAAAAATATATAAAAAAATTTATATATATATATTATGTTTTATGTGTGTGTGTGTGTGTTCATCTAAGCCTGCCTAGACAAGGAAACCCCCCGCTGTGAAAAAACCAAGCCCCGTTTGTCTTACAGGAGTAATTTCCCTTGCAGTGGTTAATCGTAGATATCTTAAAGGCTATTTCAGAATTTGTTACCAAGGGCTATGGGTGCCGGTATTATTTATAAACGCTATTTAAAGGCCAGATAAGTGTAACGCCGCCAATGGGGGCATCGAAAAGCCGACTGTAAGAGCCCGTTTACCATCCGGCCTCTGGCAAACAAAATATGGAAGAGTTCGGAGACACAAAGGTTGCACTGTCTTCTGCCCCTATCAAATGGGAGGGCCACCGACAAAATTGACCATTCCAGCCTATAGCTTAAGTTCGCATCCTTCAGTCGCCATATTAGCTTACTGAGTCCCGTGGTCTGGCGCTTGTTCACGTCCCGAAAAGTTGCGTAATGGTTGGAGACACGCAAAGACAATCTTGAGGATGATGCCCCTACATAAGTGAAGGCATCTGAGTCCGTGTGAACCTTGCATTGGTAGACGGCGTTTTTGATCTTGGAGTTCGCCGACGTGAATCTTAATCTGCTAGGATT